>NC_142806.1:54379272-54496772 GCF_049724085.1 Artemia sp. Qi Xiang Cuo | reverse complement strand
GACTTAGTTTCAATGTATACAATATTGATGTCATAGTATCTGAACAGTTATTAGAAAATAAAATCAAAGAAAATTATCACTTAATAGAAGCTTCAGCAGCAGGAATAGATTGTGATGTCTTAATGACCTTGGTTAAACTCTGTAACAAGTACTCAATGTATTTCCCATTCCGAAATTCTTTTTACCAGCAAATTAATGGCTTAGCGATGGGCACGCCCCTCTCCGGGTTACTGGCGAATATTTATGTGGAACATATTGAAAATTGGGCATTAGATTCTTTTTTTTTAAACATACCTTGGGGATGCTACATGGATGATGTAATTTCACTCTGGAACTATGGGGAAAATGAGCTTAAGGGTTTCTTAGATCACCTTAATACATACGATAGAAATTTACAGTTTACTTTAGAAATCAAAATCGCAAATAAAATCCCATTCCTAGATGCGTTAGTTATTCGTAGCTTCGATAAACTCACTTTTACTACTTATGGAAAACCAACACAAAATAATAGATATTTGCATTTTAAATCAAACCACCCCCCACAAGTTAAAAGAGCAGTCGCAATATCCCTCGTTGATCGTGCCCTAAACGTTTGTTCTGATTCCCACATCACAGCAGAATTTAACTTTATCAAGGACATACTTTTTGGAAATGGGTATTCTATTTTATTTATTAATAGTGTAATTAACTGTAGACTGAAAATACATTTCCGTAAAATTAATGATAGTTTACTATGTGAGATTTCTGACAAGCCCTTAAACATAACTTACCTCCCCTAAATCCCAAAAATCACTAAATATCTTAAAAAAGTTTGCACAAAAAATAATATTTATGTAGTATTCACAAATAACTTTAGAATCATAAATTTTCTAAATTCTGGTAAAGATAAAACCCCAGTTACTCGCCAAAGAGGGTTCTATCAAATACCATGCGATTGTGGCAAATATTATCTAGGTAGAACACACCAGATTTTAGAAAAGGGCATACAACACCATAAAGATGATATAGTCAAAGCTCTAAATTCTAATATTTCCGTTGTTTCATCTGATTCTGCATTAGGCAGCCATATTTTTGAAAATCATAGCCACAATATACTTTTTGATGAATCCGCCCTTATTAGCAATAACCAAGGCATAAAGCAGGTAGTCCGAGAATCAATTGAAATCAGGCTTAAGATTAATAATAATATTTCCTTAGATAGGGACTTGGGGGAATATACAATAAATGCTCTATACACAAATTTAATTAAAAATGATCTTACAAATTATTTTAAAAACCGATAGACAGTAAGACAGAACCGGTAAAAAAAAGACCTTTGAGGTTAGCTGCCAAAAAGGTTGGATTAGCAATAAGAACGTGTTTTTAAATTATTTTTCTTTCATCTCATTGAATTGCCTTGTTTTGCCTTACTTTTTATTAGTCCTGGTTGAACTCCGCTGAAGTAAGGATGCTAGGACTGCTTTGAAAATTTTTAATTTTTGGTTTTATTGATCGCATGTTGTTGTAAGTCTTTTTTCTTTCATATATTTTTGTCTTGCTGAGGACGGCCCTTGGACATAGGGCCGAAATATTCATTCAAATTATCTCCACTGTCTTGCAAAAAGATTTTTCTATTGTTGATGTAGTGAGAGAGAGAGAAAGAGAGAGAGAGGGAGAGAGAGAGAGAGAGAGAGAGAGAGAGAGAGAGAGAGAGAGAGAGAGAGAGAGAGAGAGAGAGAGAGAGAGAGAGAGAGAGAGAGAGAGAGAGCGAGAGAGAGAGAGAGAGAGAGAGATGGAGAGAGAGAGAGAGAGAGAGAGAGAGAAAGAGAAAGAGACTTAAAGATAGAGAGAAAGAGAGAGACAGAGAGAGAGAGAGAGAGAGAGACAGAGAGAGAGAGAAAAAGAGAGACAGACAGACAGACAGACAGTTAGACAGAAAGTTAGACAGGTGTCTGGCGTTGCCAGACACCTTAGACAGCACACTACAAGGCCCAAGTAATCTAACTTTCTTAGAGAGAGAGTGAGAGAGAGAGAGAGAGTGAGAGAGAGACCAAGACCACTCTGCCTTTCCATAACAAACAACAAAAGTACGAAGAACAATAGGGAAATCTTTTTTCAAGACAGTGGAGATAATTTTAAGATCTTGCTGAGAACGGCCCTTGGACATAGGGCCGAAATATTCATTCAAATTATCTCCACTGTCTTGCAAAAAGATTTTTCTATTATTGATGTAGTGAGAGAGAGAGATAGAGAGAGAGAGAGAGATAGAGAGAGAGAGATGGAGATATAGATTTTTTTAGTTTTTGTTTTAGAGAGATATATATAGTGATACAGATATAGAGCATTAGTGATAGAGAGAGTGAGATAGGGAGAAAGAGAGAGAGAGAGACTTAAAGATAGAGAGAAAGAGAGAGACAGATAGAGACAGAGAGATAGAGAAAGAGAGAGAGAGAAAAAGAGAGACAGACAGACAGACAGACAGACAGACAGTTAGACAGAAAGTTAGACAGGTGTCTGGCGTTGCCAGACACCATAGACAGCACACAACAATGCCCAAGTAATCTAACTTTCTTAGAGAGAGAGTGAGAGTGAGAGAGAGAGAGTGAGAGTGAGAGAGAGACCAAGACCACTCTGCCTTTCCATAACAAACAAAAAAAGTACGAAGAACAATAGGGAAATCTTTTTTCAAGACAGTGGAGATAATTTTAATGAATATTTCGGCCCTATGTTCAAGGGCCGCCCTCAGCAAGACAAAAATATATGAAAGAAAAAAGACTTACAACAACATGCGACCAATAAGTCTTTAATCTTATTCCCAAGTCTTTAAGATTCAGATTACACGTAAATACCCGGAAAGAAGAGCAATTTGCTCGCACACTACAATTAAAAACATTAAAACACATCATTAAAGACAAAAAAACAAAAATGATGTACTATTTCCTCTGAAAAAAATCCGTAGAAAATTTTTTATTTGAAAATTTGTTGATTTTAGCCAGGTTGCTAGATTGGAAAGAAATTTGTTTAGTCATGATTTCCGCTTATCAAGGGAACGACTTATTAAGAAATTGGAAAACCTAAGATATGAATTTTCGAGGAATAGCCCTACTTACACTCCAAGATTCACTCCTGGACCGGTTGTTGTTAATCTAGCCTCTAGAACGCTTGAATCAAAGGAAATTCAAATTCTCGAAAAAGGTCCAAAATTCTCTTTTCTTCCGAGACATGTCCCTGTCGCATATTTAATTTCCTCTCTAGAATCCTTTGTGCACAAATTTTATACATCTATATCCAGCCCAGATGAAGTTAGGGCTAGTCTTATAGATACCCTTTACAACAATCAAAAAAAGTTATTTCTCCCGCCAATAAAAAAACACATAATTTGTATGATCTAAAAATTCTATCTAACCTCCGGAAAGATTCATCCATTATTATAACTAAAGCATATAAAAGCAATTCTCTGTTTGTCACGGATACGACAGACTACAACACAAAAATTTATTCTCATCTAAATGACGAGACAACATATAGAACTACAACCCACGATCACACTGATCAAATTGCAAACAAAATTATATATGAACAAAAAAGTTTAAAACAAAATGGTAAAATTACTCCACAGCTATACAATAAATTTTTCCCCCGTGGTAGCTTTTGCCCAAAGTTTTATGGTCTACCAAAATTACACAAGCAAGGCATTCCTTTAAGGCCCATAGTAGCTTGTACGAAAGCCCCCACCTCCAATATTGGGAAATGGTTATGTACAGTCTTTAAACCTTTGCTTATCTCTCAAAAATCATATATATGTAATTCGGTAGATTTAGTTGAAAAACTCAAAAACGTAAATATCTCAGAAAATACAATTATAAGTAGCTTTGACTTTGTTTCAATGTATACAATATTGATGTCATAGTATCTGAACAGTTATTAGAAAATAAAATCAAAGAAAATTATTACTTAATAGAAGCTTCAGCAGCAGGAATAGATTGTGAAGTCTTAATGACCTTAGTTAAACTCTGTAACAAGTATTCAATGTGTTTACCATTCCGTAATTCTTTTTACGAGCAAATTAATGGCTTAGCGATGGGCACGCCCCTCTCCGGGTTACTTGTTATTATTTATGTGGAACATATTGAAAATTGGGCATTAGATTCTTTTTTTTTAAACATACCTTGGGGATGCTACATGGATGATGTAATTTCACTCTGGAACTATGGGGAAAATGAGCTTAAGGGTTTCTTAGATCACCTTAATACATACGATAGAAATTTACAGTTTACTTTAGAAATCAAAATCGCAAATAAAATCCCATTCCTAGATGCGTTAGTTATTCGTAGCTTCGATAGACTCACTTTTACTACTTATGGAAATCCAACACAAAATAATAGATATTTGCATTTTAAATCAAACCACCCCCCACAAGTTAAAAGAGCAGTCGCAATATCCCTCGTTGATCGTGCCCTAAACGTTTGTTCTGATTCCCACATCACAGCAGAATTTAACTTTATCAAGGACATACTTTTTGGAAATGGGTATCCTATTTTATTTATTAATAGTGTAATTAACTGTAGACTGAAAATACATTTCCGTAAAATTAATGATAGTTTACTATGTGAGATTTCTGACAAGCCCTTAAACATAACTTACCTCCCCTAAATCCCAAAAATCACTAAATATCTTAAAAAAGTTTGCACAAAAAATAATATTTATGTAGTATTCAGAAATAACTTTAGAATCATAAATTTTCTAAATTCTGGTAAAGATAAAACCCCAGTTACTCGCCAAAGAGGGGTCTATCAAATACCATGCGATTGTGGCAAATATTATGTAGGTAGAACACACCAGATTTTAGAAAAGGGCATACAGCACCATAAAGATGATATAGTCAAAGCTCTAAATTCTAATATTTCCGTTGTTTCATCTGATTCTGCATTAGGCAGCCATATTTTTGAAAATCATAGCCACAATATACTTTTTGATGAATCCGCCCTTATTAGCAATAACCTAGGCATAAAGCAGGTAGTCCGAGAATCAATTGAAATCAGACTTAAGATTAATAATAATATTTCCTTAGATAGGGACTTGGGGGAATATACAATAAATGCTCTATACACAAATTTAATTAAAAATGATCTTACAAAATATTTTAAAAACCGATAGACAGTAAGACAGAACCGGTCAAAAAAAGACCTTTGAGGTTAGCTGCCAAAAAGGTTGGATTAGCAATAAGAACGTGTTTTTAAATTATTTTTCTTTCATCTCATTGAATTGCCTTGTTTTACCTTACTTTTTATTAGTCCTGGTTGAACTCCGCTGAAGTAAGGATGCTAGGACTGCTTTGAAAATTTTTAATTTTTGGTTTTATTGATCGCATGTTGTTGTAAGTCTTTTTTCTTTCATATATTTTTGTCTTGCTGAGAACGGCCCTTGGACATAGGGCCGAAATATTCATTCAAATTATCTCCACTGTCTTGCATAAAGATTTTTCTATTGTTGATGTAGTGAGAGAGAGAGAAAGAGAGAGAGAGAGAGAGAGAGAGAGAGAGAGAGAGAGAGAGAGAGAGAGAGAGAGACAAAGAGAGACACAGATAGAGAGAGAGATAGAGAGATAGAGAGAGAGAGAGGAGAGAGGAGAGAGAGAGAGAGAGAGAGAGAGAGAGAAAGAGAAAGAGACTTAAAGATAGAGAGAAATAGAGAGACAGATAGAGAAAGAGAGATAGAGACAGAGAGAGAGAGAAAAAGAGAGACAGACAGACAGACAGACAGTTAGACAGGTGTCTGGCGTTGCCAGACACCTTAGACAGCACACTACAAGGCCCAAGTAATCTAACTTTCTTAGAGAGAGAGTGAGAGAGAGAGAGAGAGAGTGAGAGCGAGACCAAGACCACTCTGCCTTTCCATAACAAACAACAAAAGTACGAAGAACAATAGGGAAATCTTTTTTCAAGACAGTGGAGATAATTTTAATGAATATTTCGGCCCTATGTTCAAGGGCCGCCCTCAGCAAGACAAAAATATATGAAAGAAAAAAGACTTACAACAACATGCGACCAATAAGTCTTTAATCTTATTCCCAAGTCTTTAAGATTCAGATTACACGTAAATACCCGGAAAGAAGAGCAATTTGCTCGCACACTACAATTAAAAACATTAAAACACATCATTAAAGACAAAAAAACAAAAATGATGTACTATTTCCTCTGAAAAAAATCCGTAGAAAATTTTTTATTTGAAAATTTGTTGATTTTAGCCAGGTTGCTAGATTGGAAAGAAATTTGTTTAGTCATGATTTCCTCTTATCAAGAGAACGACTTATTAAGAAATTGGAAAACCTCAGATATGAATTTTCGAGGAATAGCCCTACTTACACTCCAAGATTCACTCCTGGACTGGCTGTTGTTAATTTATCCTCTAGAACGCTTGAACCAAAGGAAATTCAAATTCTCGAAAAAGGTCCAAAATTCTCTTTTCTTCCGAGACATGTCCCTGTCGCATATTTAATTTCCTCTCTAGAATCGTTTGTGCACAAATTTTATACATCTATATCCAACCCAGATGAAGTTAGGGCTAGTCTTATAGATACCCTTTACAGCAATCAAAAAAAGATTAATTCTCTCGCCAATAAAAAACCAGATAATTTGTATGACCTAAAAATACTATCTAATCTCCGTAAAGATTCATCCATTATTATAACTAAAGCATATAAAAGCAATTCTCTGGTTGTCATGGATACGACAGATTACGATCCAAAAATTTATTCTCATCTAAATGACGAGACAACATATAGAACTACAACCCACGATCACACTGATCAATTTGCAAACAAAATTATATATGAACAAAAAAGTTTAAAACAAAATGTTAAAATTACTCCACAGCTATACAATAAATTTTTCCCCCGTGGTAGCTTTTGCTCAAAGTTTTATGGTCTACCAAAATTACACAAGCAAGGCATTCCTTTAAGGCCCATAGTAGCTTGTACGAAAGCCCCCACATCCAATATTGGGAAATGGTTATGTACAGTCTTTAAACCTTTGCTTATCTCTCAAAAATCATATATATGTAATTCGGTAGATTTAGTTGAAAAACTCAAAAACGTAAATATCTCAGAAAATACAATTATAAGTAGCTTTGACTTTGTTTCAATGTATACAATATTGATGTCATAGTATCTGAACAGTTATTAGAAAATAAAATCAAAGAAAATTATCACTTAATAGAAGCTTCAGCAGCAGGAATAGATTGTGAAGTATTAATGACCTTGGTTAAACTATGTAACAAGTATTCAATGTATTTCCCATTCCGAAATTCTTTTTACGAGCAAATTAATGGCTTAGCGATGGGCACGCCCCTCTCCGGGTTACTTGCGAATATTTATGTGGAACATATTGAAAATTGGGCATTAGATTCTTTTTTTTTAAACATATCTTTTGGGGATGCTACATGGATGATGTAATTTCACTCTGGAACTATGGGGAAAATGAGCTTAAGGGCTTCTTAGATCACCTTAATACATACGATAGAAATTTACAGTTTACTTTAGAAATCAAAATCGCAAATAAAATCCCATTCCTAGATGCGTTAGTTATTCGTAGCTTCGATAAACTCACTTTTACTACTTATGGAAAACCAACACAAAATAATAGATATTTGCATTTTAAATCAAACCACCCCCCACAAGTTAAAAGAGCAGTCGCAATATCCCTCGTTGATCGTGCCCTAAACGTTTGTTCTGATTCCCACATCACAGCAGAATTTAACTTTATCAAGGACATACTTTTTGGAAATGGGTATCCTATTTTATTTATTAATAGTGTAATTAACTGTAGACTGAAAATACATTTCCGTAAAATTAATGATAGTTTACTATGTGAGATTTCTGACAAGCCCTTAAACATAACTTACCTCCCCTAAATCCCAAAAATCACTAAATATCTTAAAAAAGTTTGCACAAAAAATAATATTTATGTAGTATTCACAAATATTTTAGAATCATAAATTTTCTAAATTCTGGTAAAGATAAAACCCCAGTTACTCGCCAAAGAGGGGTCTATCAAATACCATGCGATTGTGGCAAATATTATGTAGGTAGAACACACCGGATTTTAGAAAAGCGCATACAACACCATAAAGATGATATAGTCAAAGCTCTAAATTCTAATATTTCCGTTGTTTCATCTGATTCTGCATTAGGCAGCCATATTTTTGAAAATCATAGCCACAATATACTTTTTGATGAATCCGCCCTTATTAGCAATAACCTAGGCATAAAGCAGGTAGTCCGAGAATCAATTGAAATCAGACTTAAGATTAATAATAATATTTCCATAAATAGGGACTTGGGGGAATATACAATAAATGCTCTATACACAAATTTAATTAAAAATGATCTTACAAAATATTTTAAAAACCGATAGACAGTAAGACAGAACCGGTCAAAAAAAGACCTTTGAGGTTAGCTGCCAAAAAGGCTGGATTAGCAATAAGAATGTGTTTTTAAAATATTTTTCTTTCATCTCATTGAATTGCCTTGTTTTAACTTACTTTTTATTAGTCCTAGTTGAACTCCGCTGAAGTAAGGATGCTAGGACTGCTTTGAAAATTTTTAATTTTTGGTTTTATTGATCGCATGTTGTTGTAAGTCTTTTTTCTTTCATATATTTTTGTCTTGCTGAGGACGGCCCTTGGACATAGGGCCGAAATATTCATTCAAATTATCTCCACTGTCTTGCAAAAAGATTTTTCTATTGTTGATGTAGTGAGAGAGAGAGAAAGAGAGAGAGAGAGAGAGAGAGAGAGAGAGAGAGAGAGAGAGAAAGAGAGCGAGAGAGAGAGAGAGAGAGATGGAGAGAGGGAGAGAGAGAGAGAGAGAGAGAGAGAGAGAGAGAGAGAGTGAGGGGGGGGGGGGAGAGATAGAGAGAGAGAGGGGGGAGAGAGAGAGAGAGAGAGAGAGAGAGAGAGAGAGAAAGAGAGAGAGAGAGAAAAAGATAGAGACAGAGAGAGAGAAAGAGAAAGTCCGAGAGAGAGCTAAAGTAATTCACCCAAATGAAATTGACAATGATACTACAATTTTTGAAGAAATAGATGATTCCAATAACGCAATACAAGGAGAAGTAATTGACAGAGCTGCTGATGAAAAGAAGGACGTGACAGCAGCAAACAGATTTTGGAGTTTGACACAATGGATCAGTTACAATTAGACTACAAATCACTGAATTTTGATCAAAGAAGAATAGTTGACAAAGTCTTGGCTGTCATCAATGGTGGAAACACTCAAAAATCACTCAAAATGTTCGTTTCAGGATTTGGAGGAACGGAAAATCACGAGTGATTGATGTTACTCGAAGAATGCTTTGTAACCAATTTAGCAAAGAAATCTGTCCAGTGGTCTTTATGGCCCCAACTGGACTTGCAGCTAGCAGCATTAAAGGTGTAACAATACATTGATGCTTAAATTTGCCTGTGGAAAAGCAAACAATGGCAAAATATACTCCTCTCTCCACTGAAGAGTTGCTTACACTGCGGAAAACATTGTCACGAACACGTCTGTTTATCATTGACGAGATAAGCACGGTTTTGTCATTAATGATAATGTATATTCACTTGCGTCTTACAGAGATTATGTCAACCAATTTTTCAATGGTAAATAGTAACTGTGTTCTCTTCGGTGATCTTCTTCAACTACGACCAGTTTTAGCAAATACACAATATGCTTCTCTGACACGTCTTAAAATTCGAAAACATATTGGTTCCATTGGTATATTTGACCTATGGAATGAGTTTGATTATGATGAACTGACTATCAACATGAGACAAAAAACAGACAAAGTGTACAGAGAAACTCTAGCAAACATTCGAGTTGGAAAGTGTGTAGAGACCCAACTTAATAATCTCGATGCAAGAAACTTTGGTAAGGACTTAAGAGCTACCCATGAAGAAGTTTCAGATTTATATTTAAGACTGGTTAATGAAGGAAAGTCACCTGTTAGGCTTATGCCCACAAATGATGATTGTAAACTAGTGAATACAATACTTTTACAAAAAAACAGCTCAAATTTACTTTCTCTAACTGCGATTGATCAACTTTCCTCGGTCGTTTAAAGATAAGCGAATTCAGTAAGAAGCAGAGAAGAATGTCATTCGTTTTGAAGATGACATTAAACTTACTGGTGGTGCATCAAAGAATCTGGTTTTGTTTACTGGGGCAAAATTTATGCTCCAAAGAAATATTGCTGTTGACAAAGGATTAGTTAATGGGTCAATGGGATATGTCCAAGGATTTAAAAGTCTACCAAATGGTGAAATTGGTAGCATCACTGCACAATTTGCCGGTAAAAAAACATGGTTGATATATCCCGTGAACCTGTGAGATTTGAAGCGTTAAAACAAGTCTATTACACAAGAAGACAGTTTCCACTACAGCTTGCTTTTGCTATTACGATCCATAAGTCACAAGGTCTTAGCTTCGAGTGTGCTATAGTTGATGCTGGAAACAGATGTTTTGGACCAGTAATGATTTATGTTGCCTTGTCAAGAGTAACAAGTAGTGCTGAATTATATCTTATAGAATTGGATCAAAAAAAAATTTGCCGACAATGAGGCAATCACAGAATATAACCGTCTAAGAAGTAAAGACAGACCAGATCTCTGTCTTTTTGACAAACCTAGGCAGCAAATGGTTTACAAAGAGATCACACCTGAAAGACCCCAGAAACACGGAAAAACAAGTGTAAGAATCCAAGAGTATACAAACAGTAAAAGAAGAATAAGCGTTAAGGAAGTTTTGTCTCAAAGACGTTCTAAAAACCAAGACACTTTAAATGGTCTTTACAAGCCAGGAATTAGAAGAGGCAGGAAAGGAATAAATAATCTTGACAACGTTTCGTGTTATGCAAACTCGGCTCTTCAGTGTCTCTTTAGCATCCACGAGGTACTCTTTGACACGCTTATCCATTTGAAAGGCCCAGTTTCAAAAGAAATTGAACGTCTTGCATTGTCATCTCTTCAAAAGAAGGTATCTACAAAAATCCCTAGGAGCTTACTTCCAAGTCAATATGGTTTTTCAGAGAAGAGGCAGCAGTCATTATGCGAATTTTGGGAAGCTCTATTTGAAAGAATTGACTATGAGAACACCATCGCAAATCCATTAATCATTGAAAGTGCACTAAGTGAGAAATTCCATTTAAAGAATCAAAAGTTTTGGGTGTGCGAGACCTGTCATTGGACTCAAACTGGGGACACATTCCCAGATCTAAAAGGTTGCTACTTTCTAGTTACGGGGGTTCGTAACCCAGATGCACCTGCACGGGAAGAAGAAATTGATAGCACGGACATTCCGTTTCATAGAGTTCTAAACCCACGTCTAGTGGGCAAAAAATTTCCGTATCAACACAATCTGACCCTTAAAACAGTATTTAACAAAACAAACCAGTTCCTTGCAATAAATTTGGATCAAAGAGCAATGATGGACAAAAACTGTAGAAAGATCATAGAGATCGATGTGAACACAATTTGTATTGAAACCACGGATGAGTGTAATATTACAGACAAAAGTTACAACGAATTTTCTAAGTCAACACGAACGTACAAGATTATTGCTGCCGCAATTCACGTTGGTACAACTTTTGATTGTGGCCATTATTTTGTGTACAGACGAACCCTTGTTGTACATTGGTGCATCTGCAATTATCTGATTGTAAGAAATCAAAACCACATGGATGCCGCTGAACTATCAGATATGAATTTTCTCATTCTTGAAAAGTATTCCTAAAAATCAATATTGGATATTAGATTAGTTACTACATATTAGATTAGACTAGGGTGAAAAATAAATTACTAGAGATCTTAGGAATACAAGAACTACATAATGTTCTAAAGTGAGGTAAAAAAAGTTTTGTACATATTTCATGATTGCCATTAAGCAGTTCAACCACTCTTGAGGTTGAGAGTGGCTATTTCTTCGTTTACTGAAAAGGATTCCAGGGACGCTGGCATAGCTGTAATGCTTACGTCGTGTGAATTCAAAACGATATGGATGCTTCAAAGATTGAATTACCATAAAGATTGGATTAGATAGATTACCACGTAGTTTAAGATACACAGACTGGATAAATTTGACTACCACATGGTTTAAGATTACATTAGTTAAACCCATTTTTATAATTAAAGTAAAATAGAAAGCACTTTCACATTTTTAATTGCCGTCAATAAAGTATTTAAAACTCAGATCCTCTTATCTCAGGCTATCCAGAAACTGTAATTCTAGGAACGATCGTAAATATTATAAAGCTCGTACTTTTATCATTCACTTTAAAAATGCATTATTTCGAAGCAAACCAAAAGGAAGTGGTTTCAAATAACAAAATCTTACAATTGTAATAAATGTTATTTCACCGACTATTTATCTTATTCTTGATAGCCTTTGTATATACTCAATATGGTGTTCGGGTCTCGTGTTACGGATATTCATAGCCATGAAAGGATTTTACTAGTGTTTTTAATGATGGAAAATTTATCAGATAGTCCAGCTATTGATGAGACCCCTGTGCAGTTAGGTGTAGAAAAAGAAACAAGTATTGCTACGCTAATTAGTGTCCTAAAAGGAATTCTCAGCAAGGTTAAAAAAATTCCAGGAGATAGGGACTTTGCTTTTAAATTTGTGAGCGAGTTCAGCTCATATATCATCAGCTATTAGAAGAAAACGCAAATCTCCTGCGCAACGAGAATGTTAATCTCCAAAATATAATTAAATTACAGCAAAAATTGGAAAATAAAGACACAGAGGCTCCACCTTCCTCTGTAAATTGTAGACCATACTCTAGCGTTGTGAAAGGTCCTGAAACCTTTAGTATCATTCTTGAGCCAAGTAGTAATGAGGGTATTCATCATATAAAGAAAAGGAGGGACCCCCCAGCAAAAATTATGCAAGATATTAGCAAAATAATTAGAAGAGATATTAGCAAATTCTCAGCTAAAAAAATCATACAATGCCGAGAATGTAAAATTATTGTTGAACTTACTTCAAAACAAGATTTGAGCAATGCTCTTTGTGTTTTCAATGAAGATTCTGCAGCACCAAAATATCCTCCGAGGGAAGTTAAAAAACGCCTGCCAAGAATGCTTGTGAGTGGTACTCCTTCATTTAAAAGTAAATTAGAGTGCAAAGAGTTTATAGGACAAAGTAATTCAGATCTTATAAATCTTGTTACTACTGGAGAAACCTTAGAAGTGGTTACCATTGTGGAAAAAGGAAAAACCTGCAACGTAATATTAGAAATGAGCCCAAAGATCAGAGCAGAAATTTTAAAAAGAGGAGGCCTCAATTTTGGATTTTTACGCCTACACTGCGAGGACTATATCAACCTTATACGATGCACCAATTGTTGCCTTTTTGGACACAAGAAATCTGAGTGCAAGGGTGATTTAACGTGCTCTTGGTGCATGGGTGACCATAATTACAATGACTGCACTAGATCTTTCACTAGCCGTCCGTGTTGTCGCTCATGGTATAAAGGACAGGTCAAAAGTGAACCACATCCATCGTACGACTATAAAAACTGTCCAATCGCTCGAGAAATAACTGATCAATTAAAAAAAAATCTCGACTACACAATTTAAATGCATAGCGCATCACAAGTAAATAATTTATCATTTCTTCAGATTAATTTACAACACTCGTATGTAGCTTTATTAGAATTGTATAAAAATATTGAGATAATTAAACCAGATGTTATTTTAGTTCAAGAGCCATACGTGAATAAAAATTTAAAAGTCTCCTCGGTACCACTAAATTACTGGTGTTTTTCTAAATTTGATCCTTCGAAAAAATTTTATAGCGCAGCAATATTTGTTAAAAATACGCTGAAAGCAGATTTACATTATTATGTTTCAACAAATGAATGTGTTGTAGTCTCAATTTATATTAATAAATATACCTTTACAGTTGTGTCAGCTTATTTTCCTCCTTCATATAAAAATCCCTCCTTATGTCTGTCTCCGATTGAGACATTAGGAAATAGGTCTACATTAATGTTAGGCAGGGATTTTAATGCCAGAAACCTTCTTTGGCTTTCTAGTAATATTACTGACGGGAGAGGGGCCGAGATGGAATTGTTTTTTGCATGTTTGACATTAGTTGTTGTAAATGACCAATCAGTAGCAACATATTCAAGATTTAATACCACGAGCCCGGATATAACCACTGTCGGAAATCGTTTATCCCGTGATATTTATAATTGAAAAGTATTAACTTGCCCCATTCTTTCAGATCACGGCTATATTTCTTTTAAGTTATGGTTATGTACCACTCAAGACTCCTCTTTTATAAATTTGACTGATCCACGTTTCAATTACAAGAATGCAAATTGGAATGTATTTAGCAAACATATTTTAGATAATATCGACAACATTTTTGCCATGCCCTTGGAAAATAAACAAGAGATTGACAATTGTGTTGAAAGCCTCACAAATATAATACAAATCTGAATTAATATTGCAATACCTGAGAAAAAAAATATCATTCTCAATAAGTATACAAGATGGTGGACCCCAAAATTAACTGAATAAAGGCGTAATTATAGAAGAGCATTCAAAAAATTTAAAATTCACTCAGCTGATGAAAATTATCATTCTATGAAAATGAAAAAAAGACTGTATTCAAATGAAATTAAAAATTCAAAACTTGAAGACTGGAAGAATTTTTGTTCAAATAAAGGTAGCTTAGATCTCTGGAGGACAATACATTAAATATGCTCTTACCGCCCCTCTATAGTATCTCCAATCCATGTTGCAAAAGATAATGGTATGTTCGCCGAATCATACCAGGAAGCTGGTGAGGTATTCTTTGACAATTGGTTTACACCCGATGATTGTTCAACGGAAACTTCTTATCACCGCCAGATTCGAGGTCAACTTGAATATGTATTTGATAATAACCAAGATAAACTGTCACCAATATCAACTGATTCATTACAAGATGCTATTAATTCTCTTAAACCATTGAAAGCTCCTGGCCTAGATGGTATAGTCAATATAGTTATTAAAAAAAATTCTAATGTCTTGGCCCCCACTTTACTTAAAATATATAATGCATGTTTGAATATAATGTATTTTCCAAGGGATTGGAAAAAAGCTAAAATAATAGTTATTCCTAAACGAGGAAGAATAAATGACGGTTTACCGTCTTATTATTGACCCATCAGCTTGACACCAGTTTTTGGCAAAATATTCGAAAGAATCTTATCATATATTTTGAATGGTTTAAGTATTAATAAAGACTGAACTTCTAAAAACCAGTTTGGATTTGTTAAAGGTAAATCAACAGTAGATGCTCTGGACACACTCGTCACAACAGTGGAAGAAAATAATAAGTTGAAGAAATTTACACTTTGTCTTCTCTTTGATATTAAAGGTGCCTTCGACAATGCATGGCACCCCGGGATTTTAAAAAAGTTATTAGATTTAGGTTGTCCTACTCCTCTAGTTATGTTGATTAAAAGTTATCTATCAGACCGATCAGTTTCTTATGGTGACAAAGCTGATAATATAACTCGTATCCTTCAAAAATCCTGCCCACAAGGAAGCATACTCTCTCCGTTCTTATGGTCTATTAATGTGGACGATTTGCTTCGTTCAGATTTACCGACAGGTTGTACAATACAAGCGTATTCTGATGACGTTTGTATAACAATATCTTCTAAAGATGTCAATTTCCTAAATCATACTGCAAAAAAGATATTTACACTATTAGAAAATTGGGCTGATGAAAATAAATCAAATTTCGATGTTAATAAATGCGAAGCTATCATCTTTACGAAGAGAAGAGAAATCCCACTGATTAATCTTCGGTTTTTAAGCCATAGAATACCAATAAGCGATAAAGTGAGATACTTGGGCTTATAGAAAAATTCTTGATAGAAAATTACTATGGAATGATTATGTTGAAAGTAAAATAAAAGTCACCAAACAATATTCAACAAAATTGTTATGTGCCGCCAGAACCACTCGGGGTCTTAAGCCATTTGCCCTAAGGAACTTATATAAAGCTGCTATTGAATCCACCATTTTATATGCAATACCCGTATGGCTGTCAGCGCTGAATAAAAAAAAACTTGTAAAAAAGTTAGTGTCTGTCCAAAGAATTTTTATGGTTTTGATTTCCAAAGCTTTTTTATCCGCTAAAACTGAGACAACAACGACTTTAGCGGGATGCCTTCCTATCGATTTTAGAGCCAAAGAGATATCTCTCACCAGATATCTAAAGAGAGGAAGGCCTGATTACTGGCCACCCCTCAATAGCTTAAATAATTATAATTTAAATTATCATTCACATTATACGGACTCGCAAGTAAATTCTCTATTCGGTAATTCCCTTTCTACATCTAATAATTTAAATGAAATTCTGAAAACCTTACGTAAAAACCTACATATGAAATGATATGAGCTATTCTGCCAAGCTGTTAAGCCCTGGACCCTTCAGTTTTTTACTGATCATATTGACCTTCTTCAAGTTACAAAAATTACTCCTAATTATAAACTGACAAAAATTGTAACTGGTCACTGTAAATTAAATTCATTTTTATGTAGAATTAATAAAAGCGATTGCTCCAATTGTGATTGTGGTGACGAGGAGACTTTATATCATTATCTGTTTGAGTGTAAATTTTTTGAAAATGAAAGAATTGAAATGCAATATAAATTACAAGGTTTTTCTTCCTCTAATAATTTTAATATTAATGTTATCTGGTTCATCAATGCGGCTCGGTTTGCCGTTTTGGAATACTTTAACCGAACAAAGAGACTTGATTTTTTTTTTTTTTTTTTTTTTTTTTTTTTTTTCTCCTTCATTTAATTACTATTAAGTGATAATAATTGTTGTCAATTTATCGTTTTTCCTTTTCCTTATTTCTGTTTGGTGTTTAGTATTTTGCTTGTGTTTCTCAGTTTTTGATATTTTATGCCATATTTTGTAGATTAAATAGTGAAATACTCTGTACGGGTTTAATCACTGAATAAAATCATTCATCATTCATATACTCAATATTTGTAGTGAATGTCTGTACTTTAGAAAAATTACTCTCAATTTTTATAGACTCCATACAAAGGATTCTTTTTGACAAGAGGACAACGTGACGGGACAGGAATATGTTTATTTTTATACTTTCCAATTTGTAATATACTGCATAGTTGGATGCTAGCCAATTATACTAATTTCATTATTTTGTCATTCTAATCAATCATAGCAAGACAAGCAGCGAGTGACATGAGAATAGTTGATTTAGGGTTTAAAAATAATGCGATACGAAAGGGAACTTCAGATAGCTAGAAACATGAATATTATTTACATGCAGTCTTGGAAAGGAATAACATTGTGAAGGAATTATATGACTTATAAATTTTAGATTTTTTTCATATATATTTTATAGCCTTCCTGCCTGTAGCCTAGTTATTGTTATTCTTGGAAAGGAGTAACATTTTAAAGGAAGTATACCACTTATAGTCATTAGCCTAGCTAATGTCCGTCTAGGAAAGGAATAACATTTTGAGAGAATTACCACTTACAAATTTCTGTCAAGTTTATTTTTTTGTAATTTATTCTAAAGTCTAATGTTTTTACATTTTATTTCGGTAATGTTTGGAGTTACAGCCATTTTTTACTTACAATATTTTTTACACAATTTTGTGAAACGTCTTTAACTTTCTGTTTTGATCTTTCATCTATTATTGCTGTTATATATTCTTTTGTGAAGAGAAAAATAGATGAAAGATCTCAGTCTTCCTGCTTTGTTATTAAAAACTTGTAATTAAAATTTGAAAAATTGGAGTCAGAGTAAATACTGAAAGAACTTTTTCTCTTAGTAGATTTTGCCCCCGTATAAAACGATTTTCTGTGAGGAGAGGACATCCTTATAACAACAGAAGCACAAGTAAACACTTATTTTATGTGTACATTTAGTCTCATTGTTTTAAATACTACTTCTTTGGTTCCTTTAAATAGGGCTGTTACTTGATTCGACTATAGTTTTCTATTACAAATATGAGAAATGTCAACTCTATAAAGTTTTATCATAAGCTATATTTTGATCTAAATGAATCCTGTTTCTACTTCATATTAAATAAAAAAAACAAGTTTTTTTAACTGAAAGTAAGGAGCGACATTAAAACTTAAAACGAACAGAAATTATTCCGTATATGAAAGGGGCTGTCCCCTGCTCAACGCCTCGCTCTTTACGCTAAAGTTTTTTATTGTTGAAAAAAAATAGAGTTGTGAGAAAGTCAGACTTTAGCGTAAAGAGCGAGGCGTTGAGGAGGGAAAGCCCTTTCATATACAGAATAATTTCTGTTTGTTTTAATTTTTTATGTCGCTCCTTACTGTCAGTTAAAAAAACTTGTTTTTTATATTTAATTTTTGAACGTTTTTGAATAAATGCAGGTTTTGATCTTAGCTCACAGTACATGAATAATTAAACCAAAATTTTCATATTAATTTACTTTTATTTGGTTAAATAGCTTTCTCGAAACTTGTTTAATTTTATTTACAAACGTTTTTATTAGTAATAAATATACGTAACTTACAAATTTACTTACGTAACAAACTTCTATATTCATACATTTTTAATACATATATTAGGGGGTTTGCCTCCTAGTCAACACGTTGCTCTTTAAGTAAAAGTTCAAATTTTGTTCCAATTCTTTAAAAATGACCGCTTAATCACAAAGGCCGTTAATTAGAATAAATAGCTCTTATGAAAGTACTAAAAAATCTATGGCTTAAAGAGTGAGGTATTGACTAGGGGGTGATCCCAATCAAATATGTAATATTTTCTGTTCGTTTAAAGTTTTTATGTTGCTACTGTTGCAGTTGAAAAACTTGTTTTTTTAAATTTAATTTCTGATCTTTTTTTAAATAATGCTGGGAAGTCCGGCGTCCCCTTCCTAGCAATGTCCCTTCCCCCATGAAAACTTCCTTCATGGAAAGATCCTCCTGCATAACCCCCAACCCCAAGCACGTACACAGGAATTTGATTGGGGGGCCAATTTGTTTCGGGGGGGGGCCAAATCCTTCAAACCCATTATTCTGTGAGAAAAATCAGAAAATTATTGGAAAATGAAAAAAATCGTGAGATTTCGCAGGGGGGGGGGGGGGCTCCGGGCCCGCCCCCCCCCCCGAAATCTCACGATTTTTTTCATTTTCCCATAATTTTCTGATTTTTCTCACAGAATAATGGGTTTGAAGGATTTGGCCCCCCCCCACTACCAGGAAAAATCTCTCCTGAAAACGTCTGTACTGTATACTTCCCAATAACCAATACTATATGTTAACATTGGGTAAAGTTCATAACTTTCAGCCCTCCTCCCGGGAACTTTGGGGGATTAAGTCATCTAAAAAGACATACTTATAATATTTTCGAACATGCTGAACAAAATGGCCATCTCAAAATTTTGATCAGGTGACTTTGGGAAAACAATTAGCGTGGGAGGGGGCCTAGTTGCCCTCCATTTGTTTTGGTCACTTAAAAAGGGCATTAGAACTTTTAATTTCCGTTCCAATGAGCCCTCCCACAATATTCTAGGACCACTGGGTCGATACGATCACCCCTGGGGAAAAAAAATAATAAAAATAAACACGCACCCGTGATCTTTCTTCTGGAAAAAAATGCAAAATTCCACATTTTTGTAGATAGGAGCTTGAAACCTCTACAGTAGGGTTCTCTGATACGCTGAATATGATGGTGTGCTTTTCATTAAGGTTCTATAACTTTTAGGGCGTCTTTCCCCCTTTTTTCGAAAATCAGCCAAATTTTCTCAGGCGCGTAACTTTTGATGGGTATGATTAAACTTGATGAAACTTATATATTTGAAATCAGCATTAAAATCCAATTCTTTTGATGTATCTATTTGTATCAAAATACCGTTTTCTAGAGTTTCGGTTACCATTGAGCCGGGTCCCAATAACCAATACTATATGTTAACATTGGGTAAAGTTCATAACTTTTAGCCCTCCTCCTGGGGGCTTCGAGGGATGAAGTCATCCTAAAAGACATAGTTATAATATTTTCAACCATGCTGAACAAAATGATTATCTCAAAATTTTGATCAGATGACTTTGGGAAAAAAATGAACGTGGGAGGGGGCCTAGTAGCCATCCGTTTTTTTTGTCACTTAAAAAGGGCACTATAACTTTTAGTTTCCGTTCCAATGAGCCCTTCCACGATATTCTAGGACCACTGGGTCGATACGATCACCCCTGGGGAAAAAAATAAATAAACACGCATCCGTGATCTTTCTTCTGGCAAAAAAATGGAAAATTCCAAATTTTTGTAGATAGGAGCTAGAAATCTCTACAGTAGGGTTCTCTGATACGCTGAATATGATAGTGTGATTTTAACAGGCGCGTAAATTTTGATTCGTAAAATTAAACTTGATGAAACTTACATATTTGAAATCAAAATTAAAATCTGATTCTTTTTATGTATCTATTGGTATTAAAATCCCGTTTTTTAGAGTTTGGGTTACTATTGAGCAGGGTCGCTCCCTACTCACAGTTCGTTACCACGAATTGCTTGATTCAAAGAAATCATAATTAATTTCTATAGAAATATTATAACCTAGCTGCCTCCATTATATGACCTGAAAGGATAAGTAACAATTAATTGAACAAACTTATATTGGTGATAACCATGGACAAGATAGAGCTATGGGACTCACAGACACATATTTACATGCGCTGTTAGTGGGAGGATATTAAGAGGTCGGGTTTGATGCTAGGGGGCGGACAGGGTTGGCTGTGTAAAACTTTAACAATGGAGCAATGTTTTCACGAATCTCAGTGCATTTATACACAAAAAGCAGCGCATCCGGAAGATCCAGGATCAAACATGCCCTATTTTCTGCTAAAATAAACTAAAATAACTTTACACAAGAGATAACCATTCACAAGCAGTATGTTACGAGTATATAGAGCTATCTTCCCATTTGTGCTGCAAATGCGAGGATATTAGGGGGTTGGACAGAGCTATCAGTAGGAATGACCCAATTGATCGTGACAGTACACCATATATGGGCATAGAGTCCATAGGGAGAACACCTGTGCTGTCAGTCCGACGGGGCACCATATATGGGCATGGAATACCCAGGGAGAACACGTTTCCGAGAAATTGATTGCGTAACCTAGCCTAACCTCATGAGCTCGTGACCTTGAGATTTCATATATAACGGACATGCAATTTGATTAAATTATCAGAAAGTATTGTGACACAATGGATACAACAAAGAATATTATTGATGAGTTAGAAGCCTTGGCAGCCTCAATTTACCATGTGAGTTCTGTTTTAGTACATTTTCATTTTTATTTTCAAAATAAAATTATTTTCCTTGGTCACCCTCCAGTATATTCAGGTAAATCCCCCCAGCCCCTCCCAATCTAATACAAACTCCACTATGCTATCTTTATACTCGCTAGAAAACGTAAAATATGTTCTTTTTACCACCTCCACCCCCCTCTCCCCCCTCTGTTTATGACTGTAATTCTTCCAATGGGAATAATTCTCTTTTCGTTAAATTTATACAATTTTATGCATTCTATATCCTAGCTAAAAGTGACAACTGACTTCTGTCAATTCTAAGACATTGAGCCGCTATGTTTTGACATAAAGCTCCGCGCAAGGTTATAATTAGTTTGACGCCCTTTTCCTGTGTGTTTATGATTGCGGCCTAGTCAAAGGAATTGTTTTTCCCGTCAAATTAAAAACAGTTTCAGACAAATGCAATAATTAAGCTAAGCCTACGCAACCTGTATGGAAGTAGAGAAACGAGTTATTTTCAAAATTAAGGTCTAACAATATATTTAGGACATTGCTGAAAAGGGGGGAGGGTGCCATTCCTCAATTCTATCGCCATCATTGTAAAGTGAAAAAACAAAACTGTTTCTTCGCGTTAGGCAGTAAGAGGGTCGAGGGTTTCTAAGAACATATATATATATATATATATATATATATATATATATATATATATATATATATATATATATATATATATATATATATATATATATATATATATATATATATATATACATATATATATATATATATATATATATATATATATATATATATATATATATATATATATATATATATATATATATACACACACACGTATATATATATATATATATATATATATATATATATATATATATATATATATATATATATAGTGTGTGTGTGTGTGTGTGTGTGTGTGTGTGTGTGTGTATATATATATATATATATATATATATATATATATATATATATATATATATATATATATATATATATATATATATATATATATATATATATATATATATATATATATAGAGTAAAAATAGGAGCATTTCTCGCAAATTTTACCTTTTTGCTTTACTGAAAATGCTGAGGAGGAGGGCTTCTTAGTGATATATGCTTTCTAGACAAAATTATGGCTAGGGGGAGTACTATTTTTTTTTCTCTGTGAAAAAGGGGAAAATTATTTCAATGCTAATTTTTATCTCTTCTTTTAAGGACAATTATGAAGAATGTATTGCCCCCCCCCTCCACCTAAGAGAGCAAGAGAGGACGAGGCAGCCCCCGTGAGATCATCAATTAGTAAGTATGCTGGCCCTTACACGACTCCAAAACAAAGCAGGAGGGATACAGGTCCATCTGCACTCCATGAGCAAGGCGAGAATGTGATTATCCCCGCCCTACATGGACAAGATGCTGCCCCCTTGAACCCCTGTTATGCTGAGGGGCCTTCTATGGTCCTTTTACAATCCAAAAATGCGCACCCTTCAAGCCCCAGTCTAGCTACGGGGTCTACCGTGCAATCTGCAATGTCTAGGCCTTCAAGACAAGCTATAGGCCAAACATCGGCTCCTTCTCACGCAATATCTGAGCTATCAGCTCCCCGTCAGTGCACTCTCCTCAACTGTCTCCGTCAAGTGCTGAGCCTTCCATGCAAGATAGAAGGGTTGGCCCCTCCAGACAAGTCATAGACCAACCAATGGCTCCCTATCGTGTAATGTCCAAGCCTCCAGCTTCCTGTCAAGTGGTTGATCAATTTGAAGACGTGAGTGAATTTTTTCAATCAAATAAGCTATTTTTTAGCTGTTAGAGAGACTTTTACTCTTTACTTTTGTCTTTTCACTTTTTTGATTATTCAGGACCAGGTTATAGAAATATCTAAACAAAACTATTTTTCAACCTAATACAAACTTTTCGAAGACATTAAAATGTTATTTTCGCTATAATACCCCCCTCCCCCCACCCCCCGGGGTTTAAATTTCACTGCTCCCTCCCCTCAGAGATACCTAAATATAATGTAAATATTTTTTTGCTTGTCAAAGAAACCGCTCTTTTCTAATCTTAACTGTTTTCACTGACCACTGCAGAAATCTTCGCTATTTTTTCAACCTCATAATAATATTTTTCGCTAATTTCTAGTTTAATGTTAGAGAGCCTTAGTCTCGCCATTTGAAACTAATAATGCTATCTTTCACTAGAATATTATAGTTTTCCCCGAGTTTTAAGGGACTTAGAAGTAAGCCTTTTTTAAACTTTTTTAGGCCATTCTTTTCATCACAGTAAAAGCGTGTCAGAGATATTAAAAAAACAAAAAAAATTGCTCCCTCTTTTTAAATCAGGTCAATTATCGTGTACACCTGACTTTAAACTTATTATTTTTATGCCTATGTTTTCAAGATAATTTTAATTGTATACTGTAAGTTACTGATGTCACAGCTCCTGTATGACTATGAAGAGCGTTATAGATGAGTTGGTTTTTGTAACGCTACGCACTTACTTTTGACTCCTATATCAATATTTTTTTTATACTTGGCTTTTGCGTTTTCAGTAAAGTGCTAGTTTTCTGTAATCCTACAAACATAGGAAAATATCACCAGTTGATATATTTGCACTAGTTTTACTGATATATGTTAGGTAAACTGTGAAGTAATAATTTTTTGTTCGTTTTAAGTTTCAACTTCGCTCTTTACTTCCCTCGGAAAAATATAGTTTTTTTTTAATCAATACCCTTAAAGTGTCAATGGTAGTAGTAGTAGTAGTAGTAACAGTAATAACAGCAGTAGTAGCAGTAGTAGTAATAGTAGTAGAAGTAGTAGTAGTAGCAGTAGTAGTAGTAGCCTAGTAATAGTGGTAGTAGAGTAGTAGTAGTAGTAGTAGCAGTACTAGAATACAATTTTTCTATTTTTACACTTAGGATACGGAGGGGTGCATTAAATAGTGGAAATTGAGGGGGAGGGTTGTTTGAACAAAATCAAAACCTACTATGTAATGTTTTAGATTTTCGTCAAGTTGGAACTTTCAGAATATATTGAGTAAGCCAAATGCTAAAAAGCAGTAGGGGTGATCTAGACACTTTGAAAATAATCTATTTTTCATTTATAGGTTGTCCTGGTTCCATATTCGCCATCCCCCCTGCTCGTCAGTTGGAGAAGGAGAGGACGCGCATATGGAGCTCTAAAACAATGAAATGTCAAAGCAGGGTACACTCGTTAATTCACTTGAGTTTAATACTAACGATTTTTTAAGTGATTATTTTAATGTAGATAATAGCACAGTTGAGCAGGGGGGCTTACCTTTGCTGAGTCCAAACACCTTGCAGCTTTTAGACGATTTTACCCGGGAATTAACAAGGAACCCTCCTCTAGCCCCCAATAACATAGTTCCACTTCAATCGAATGAAGTGGATTCCCATAGCCCTAATATTGAACAATGTGGGGGAGGAGGTGTTGATAATAATATACAAGCGGGGGAGGGGGAGGGTAATACCCAATTTACATCATTCCCTGAATGTCAGTTATCAAATACAATTTTAAATACAATAGTTGTCTACACTGCAGCTTTTGGTGACCCTTTTAATTTGCTTTTGTGTGGTAATTTTGTGTTTGACCCCGTAAAAATTGTGCATGACTATGTAGATAGAATTCGTGCACTGCTGGAGAACCAAATTCAATTATGGGGAGGGGGAGGGATTCAATTAAGGTTTCTATTGTTTTAAAGGTGTTTTATTTAAATGAGGGTAAAAGTGAAGTTTACCAACATTATGTACATACCGAGATGCGTGTGATTTATCCAAATTTAGAGAATTTTGAGGCTGCTTTTTCCGAGTGGATAGGTCATATTATTACGCATCTCGAGAATTATAACGAAAATGGGAGCGGGTCGGTAGTTCTTTATGTTGAAAATTTAAGTGTTAATATTTGTAAATTTAAGAAAGATTTTATTTTAAGAGGGGGGGGGGGCAGGGTATGATAGGGATACAGTTTTAAAATATAATCCAGATTTAGAAGGATGTAAAGGTGTCCAGCGGATCTGTTTTGAAACAGGTCATAAATGTTTCAAGTACGCTTTCCTCATATCAGCATTCGAGCCTCTAGCACGTGACGCTACCAAGACGAATTTAGACGATTGGGCTGTACATGGGAAGGAAGGGTCCAATTTTCCCATTGTAGATTTTACTTGTTTAGAGGGAAAATACCTAGTAACGCTCAGGTCCATTGATATTTTTGAAAGGGCTAATGCTCATTTATATATCAAAGTTACTGTGGCTCTATGTAAAAATGAACTTGAAGAGGGAGCTCGTTCAGAAAAGAAGGGGATGGTATTCCCTGTAAGGGGTCCGTCGATTGAATTGGTTAAACGCTGGGTTTGCTTGTTGTACACACTACCATCTAGTGACCTAGCCAATTCAATTGGCCATTTTAACCCAATTACAGACATTAGTGGAGTTCTGGGGGAGGGTAAGAAACAGAGTGCCTGTTTCTACTGTCCGACATGCCTCTCTCGATTTCGTAGCGATATAAAACTACGGGATCATATGAAGCACTGTAGATGGCATGGCTACCAGTCAGTGGAATCGGTTTAAGGGGAGAGTGCCATTTTACGTTTCAAAAATTTTCAAAATACCCTCCTCCAGTGCAACAAAATATCTGTGGATTGTGAAGCTAAGCAGATGGAAGTTAACGATCCACGATTTCCAAACCGAATCAAAGAACATCAAGGTATTGCAGTGTCCTATCCCCATGCCCAAAGAGACAGTTCTAACACCTAGCGGTTGTTAGAAATAGCAGAAACATTGGATGAGAGACAGTGCATGATCACGGCACTGAATAAATTAATTGGAAGAGCCAATGGCGCTATTTCTCGTTTAAGAAATACACATTATCCTATGTTTTTGTCTGCAGAGGATTATCTCGCGATTAAAAATCAAAAAATATGTTGGGTTTGTAAGGGAGAGTTTAAAGAGGGGGATAAGGGGACTAAAGGGAAAAGAAGGGGGAGGGGGAAAGTCAGAGACCATAATCACGTGTGGCAGGAAATAGCCTCTGGGGGTAGTAATTTTAGAGAGGTTGCGCATCAATCGTGTAACATGAACGTTAGCCAACAGTTTGTTATCCCAATTTTTATTCAAAATACAAATTATGATTTAAAATTTATTTGACCGACGCCAGCACTTATGCACAGGGAGGGAGGGGGAGTAGATAGTCCATGGGTAAATAATTCATTTACCTTTAACATCATTCCCAAATCGGGCGAGAAGTTGATGCTTCTCGAGCTGACATAATAGGTAGTAAATAATGAGCATACGTGCTGGAATAAAATCAGGTTTTTAGATTCTTTTAGTTTTTTTCCCAAAGCATCGAGTCAATTGATTCAAGTGCTGAAAAGCGACAATTTTGATGGTTTTCCATTGCTTAAACAGCACTTTCCAGACATTTAAATATACGACCTATTGACCTGCAAAGGTGTATACGCATACGACTATTACTGTTCTGGCGCTCGCTTAAGTGAGATGAAACTACCTCCAATTGAAGCTTTTTACAATTCACTCACCACCAGTGAATAAACAGCCGAGGACTATGAGTTTGCCAAGAAGGTTTGTCCTAAGGGAAATTGTAAAAATGGGTGGGATTATTGTAGACTGTACTTGGCCAGTGACGTTTTAACTCTGTTAGACATAGTCTGCAAGAACACAGACCAAATCTATTCAGAGTTCGGGCTAGATATAGGTTATTATTTTTCCACGCCACATTTGGTGATGGACTTGATTTTAAAAATTAGATTTTAAAAATTAATCATGTTGTCGTTTTTTTACAATGTGTGCAAGGTGCAATGGCCACGGGAGGAGGAGGTTCAAGTTTACTATGGGGATACAGATTCTCTGCTGTTAAAGGTAAAAACCGAGGATTTATTGGGTGATTTAGAAAATGGGGAACACATCAGCTCGCGGATGGATTTCACCAACTGGAATCCTTCCCTCCACCCCGAGTTGGTGAAACGTCAAGCCCCCAACCAACTACTAATATTAAAATCAGAGACGGAGATTGATTTGATATCCAGGGGGGTGTTCCCGGGTTCTAAAGTTTATTGCGTGGAAACTCATGATGGGGATGTAAAGCAAACGTGTAAAGGGGTGCCTACACATTTTGTAAAGAGAAATTTCAACATGAGTGTGTACAGAGACCATGCAGAAAGTAGCCTAGTGCCAAGAGCACAAGTGCTTGCAATTCGCTCTCTAAGGTATAAAAATTATACTGTAAGAGTGGAAAAGAATGCAATGTCATATATATCCGACAAAGTCTATGTGCTAGAGAATGGTGTAAGTGTGCTACCTCATGGCCACTACCTTATTTCAGACCGAGTTGAATGCATAGACTATCGCAATCAACTTGGTCTGGATAAGTTAGCCTAACCAACTAACCTAACCTAACCCAAAAACCAACCTTTCATAAATTAACTAACCTAACCCAACCTCAACTAACCATAACCCAACCTAACCTGCAGCAGTGACGACAACTATTGTATACTGTTTCGCCCCCCGTGGCCGGCCTTCGGCCCCGTGGCTCCCGGGTGTTGGGGGGTCCCACCCGCGGCGGGCCTTCGGCCCCGCGGCCCCGGAGAGGGGGGTTCCCCTTTTAAATTCATAATGTTCAACTGTGCTGTCAATTTTAAAGTTCATGTTCCCAGCGTTTTTTGTTTTTTTCAAGTGCTATTGTACAAAAAGTGTGCTACTGTGTATGCTAATGTACATAAAGTGTTCTTGCTGGACAAAAACCGTTTTTTAAGACAATAAGTGTTGTTGTTGTTCTTGTTGTTGTTCATGTTCATGTACAAAAGTGTTTTTTCTTATAAATGTTGTACATAAAGTGTCATTTTTATCGTTGTCAGGTTCATGTTGAACAAATAGAGTTTTCATGTTGAATAAATGACCATGAAATATTGTTTTTGTCAGATTCTTGTTGTACATAAAGAGTTATTCTTATGTTGTTGTTGTTCATGTTGAACAAATAGAGTTTTCATGTTGAATAAATGACCATGAAATATTGTTTTTTTTTGTTCTTTTTAACGACGTACTAGATAGATCTATGGGAAAACTATTACTACTACTACTACTTATTCACTGGACACGTATGATTTACAGTTAGTTGTAGTCCGACTGTTGTCAACAACAGCAGCAGCAATTTGTATCAATTTAAAACACCCTTCAGATCGTTTCTGTGTGGTCCCTAAATGTCGGGGAAACAAAACTTTTAACGAGAGTCATTCAAGACTGTCAGCAAATGTTTCTCGAAAAACCAATGGAAATTTACAGTGGTTTTTGTACATTTGGTTGTAATCCTACGATCAAATAAAAGCTATTGCCACAACCATACCAATACAATTCATACGGGGACTTGATGTTTTCAATGGTATTTAACCGAACTCGTGGCTGATTATTGATGATTTTGCTGAATCCATTGAACAGTTCTCACAGGAAATGCTACAGCTGTTCACCGTTCGCTCCCACCATGAACAGATTTCCATAACCCTAGTTCTAAACAATCTGTTTCATCAGAACAAATGTATGTGAACCCTTGCTTTCAATTGCACCATCTATATTATCTATCGAGTTGTTCGTGATTCTAGCTCGCTAATAACTCTCAATAAACAAATATACCCCGGCACCCCAAAATTTCTGTTGTTAGCGTACACTCAGGCGACTAATAAGCCCTACGGTTACATTTTGCTAGATCTTAATCAGAGCACGCCCGAGGATCTACGTGTAGTCACCGACATTTTTGACAAAGAAATTACAGTATATCTTCCGATGAACAGTAGAAAAGGCTATTAGTTGCCATTATGACACTGAAGAAACTACACGAACAACGGCATTTATTTTCCGTTTTAAGTACTTCAAAACCTCCACTCAGGAAGGCTATACTCAAACATGGTGTTGACAATGATTTCATTAATCTAATATTTGAACTTTGTTTAAATTTGACATAGGGCAATGTTCAACTGCCAGAAGGTGTTAGACAACAGACAAAGCAACATCATTCTACTGTACGCGCCATGGCTTGTAAAAACAAGGGAACAATTTTTAAAAGAAAACGTCTCCTTCAAGCGGGCGGTAGCTTTTTTACACTTTTACTGCCAATAATTTCAGGAATTGTAAACAGTTTTCTTTAGAGAATGGCTAAACCCTATAAATTGACACCATTTGAACTTGTCCTCTTGCCCGTGGAACATTTTGAAGACAATCTAAGCAAATTCATTAATGATGAGAATATTGCCGATGACAAAAAACTGCTTTTACTTCAAGATGCATTGCGACGTGTGGACAAACATAGACCTTATCGTGAGATACCCGCCGCCGCTGTTACCGATCCCTCTAAACGGGAAACATCTCCTCAAGATTCAACAGTACAACCAAAGAAGCAAAACTTGAATTCAAGTGTATTGAAAACTGGGAACCTATTGTCACTGACATATCGAGAAAATAGTAAAATAGTATCCACATTTATCGTGTTCAAAGCTAGTGATGAACATCAAATGAAAGTCGATGACGCAGGGAGACGAATTATAATTTGAGAAAAAATTTATAATCTAGTGCATTTAATATGGGATAAGGTGACGAATCGTAAAGGAGTATTATCCTTTGACAATAATCTATACACCTTTCTAAGTGTATCAAACTTTCCCAAAAGTCTTATTAGCAATAAGCAAATTCTAAAGAAACTAAGAGAATATAGTCCTCCAACAACACCACCACCACCATTTAAAAAAGAAAAAGATTCAATATTTGAAAATACAAGCAGCAGCAGCAGCAGCAATGATTTTATAACACCTGTGGCTGCTAGTCAAATGCAAAGACGAACTGATTCACCCACCAGTGTGCAAAAGGGGAGTGGACATTACACTTCGTGTTTGCGTTCAAAATGGATGAAGTTCTGAAAGGTGTCTATAAAAATATTGGTGAAGCAGGAAGTTTAAGCTCTCCCAAAACCCTCTCTAAAGTTGCCTCGGGTACCTCATTTAATAAGGAAACAGAGCCTCTACAAACTGAGCAAATCTAAATCATACACCGAAATCGCAGGTTTCGTTACAAACAATCTTGACAACCTTAAGCCTTTTACCTTCATTATGCTGTGCACGTTAATCTGTTAACTTTATACACAATTCAATGGCGTCACAATGCACCCTACACAAATATTCTGGTGGCAATCAGTGTCTTTAGTCGCTATGCCTATGCCATTCCATTACGATCAAAGAGAGGTGTTGAAGTTGCTCGGGCCATTGAAAGTATTCTTGAACAGGATTGCTATAGAAAAATTCAATCGGATCGTGGTAGCATATTTGTTAATCCCCATGTGCAAAAGGTTCTATTGAAATATAATACAACACTTTATCATAGTCACAAGCCGATAAAGGCTGCATTGGCTGAACAATTAATGAGAACGATTCGCTTGTTAATTTCAAGATACTGTAAACTGAAAAATAAATTTGTTTTTTTTCATGATTTAGATAAAATCATGCGGATTTATAATCATTAACCTCATCGATCTCTGTCCAACTCAAGCCCTCGGGAAGTTCGCTACAGTGAAAATACATTTGATGCTTTTCTAAAGCAATACTCCAATGGCGGAAAAGAAAAAAAAATGTGAAGAAGAAGTTCAATATTGGTGATACTGTTCGAGTTAATAGAACCACCAATATTTTTGAAAAGGGGAATTATTTATGGAGCACCGACATTCTTAAAATTTCCAAAATCTTAGACACTGAGCCCATAACATATCTACTGTGAGACACCAAAGATGACGAAATTATAGGTGGTTTTTATGAATACAAACTACAAAAAGTTAGAAACACTAGTGAAATTTATCAAATTGAAAAGATATTAAAGAGTCGTACTGGCAGGGACAAGAGACAGTTGCTTGTTCGCCGGCTAGGATACAACTCTAATGTTGATTCTTGGGTTGGTGTTGAAGATATTAACAATGCCCAATGATTTCTATTTGACTTTTATGTTCAATTTTTCTGATCCTCCCTACAATAACCTGAATAGAATAATGGATTTTTGGACAAAACTCTCTCCCACCATCAAATTCAACGGTTTGTATGAAGTGGCTCTTGTCGACTGTATTCTCAAAAATACCTATGACATCCTGAGAAAAGATCGTAAATATGATATAAAAATTAGACCCTATAATTGGCCGCCACCATCCTCAGTTGATCAAGAAAAAATTCAAAAAACCAATTGAATGAATTATCCATATATTGAATTACCCTACGAGGAACTCACCTGTATGAATGATTTATGTCGTTCTATTAATAAAAGAATTTCCGCTCTTAAAGAATGAACTTTTCATTTCAAATGTTTAAAGGATGAGGGTAAAACCTCTATTATTTTACTTACTTCCGAGAAAAACTTGAATCTCAATGATAACCTAAAGGATGTTTTTGGCTTTAAGCTCAATATAACCAATAGTAAAAGTGCCGGAAATCCCAATGTTATTTTTGCTGACTACCTACCAGCCATCTCCCCGGACACTTGTATATTACTTTGTGCCTCATTTGTGGAAACATCTCGAGCTGATAATTCAAATTTTCCCGTCCTACGAGTTTTTGAACAGAAAACCCATCAAAAAAATAGTGACCACTACGATATAAAGCATCTTAAGGATGTTCCCGTAAACACTTCTTATTTGAAAATCTGTCTGTTAACACTAAGAACTGAATTAGGTGATCCCATTACAGTTTCAAAAGGTTTGGCTGTGATTACATGCCATTTTCGGCCCATCGTTCAACAACAACAACAAGATGTCTAATAGGAAAAGTGGTATTCACTTGTCCTGATATTGACTGCTATGTTAATACTCTTGGCCCGAGACAAAAGGGTAAGAAAATGAAATATTAAATAGACCATTCGTCCATTTATCGCTGTAATAGTAGCGAGTTGTTTACCCAGTAGTTTTTCACTCCACTACATCTGGCTTTAAAATATCTTGTACCAACGGTAACGGGCTTTGTATCTTCTAAGCTATATGATTGGGGCTCTGGAAACGATTTTAAAAAAAGTGCCACGGAAAATCTCAAGTCAAGTGCGCAATCCCTTGTCGAGAGATTAAAACAAAATGGAAAAGGTTTAAAAAGGTCGAGAAACATTGCATCACTCATCAGTCTCCACTCAGGTCAGAAACGAAAGATATCACCACTCTTGTCAAAGAAAAGAAGGAAAAAGCCGACACGTAGTGTAAACAGAATTAGAAGCCCCAGGAAGAGAATTTTTAGATCGAAACTACATTTCTTTTCCTAAGATGTCCTACCTACCGCATAAGGATTCTCAACCTTCAATCACCGCATCATTGAATCTATTCAATGCAGAAAATGTTGATGTGAGTGTCAAGCATGGATACTATGAACAATTTTATCCACAACAACCCCTGTCTGATAGTATCCATTTTCAAATTTATTCTAATGAAGACTTGTTTATGGACACTTCTTTGACATTTATAGATTTACAAATGAAAGTCCGAAAATCCGATAATACAATGCCAATTCGGGCCGATGGAATATCCTATGAAAATTGTATATTACATAATTATTTCGTCAAATCAGTGTCTACATCAATGGAACGCTGGTGAGCACAAGCAACAATCTCTCAAATTATACAAGCTATATGCAATTCATGTTGATGACACCCAAGTCATACAAGGAATTGAGAGGCACCTCCAATGGATATGAATATATTATTAATACTGATAGTACAGATGCACTTAAAAATGCTACAACTAGCGAATTACATCTAGTTGGAAAAATATATCATGAAATATTTAATATACCCCAATGGCTGCCGCCCAATGTTAAAGTGGATATAAAACTAACGCTTGCACCATCCAATTTCATATCGAGAAAAGAACTTGCTGCCAATCCTGATGTGACTCTCTCCCTCACCTCGGCAATACTTCATGTACGCAAACAACAAGTCATGAGTTCTGTTGCTTTGGCAGTGAAAAAACTGAGAGCCAGTAGAAATAATATTAAACTACTTGTTCCCCATACCATCACCATTCAACTTCATATTACCATGGGGTCACGCAACTTCACTGAGTCATCCCTTATCAATTGCAAATTTCCGTCAAAACTCGCTATGGCATTTGTTAAATGTGCCAGTGCAACAAGTTCATGGACTGGATGCCCACATAAATTCGAGATGCTTGGACTTTCATCTCTTGTGTGCAAAGTAAACGGTATCCCACTCTACAATCTATCTTTTGATAAATCCTATAGAACATTTTATGAGTTGACCATGCAAACCCAAGATCACGATTCGCAACTATTTGAAAATGGTATAACCGAAGTTATGTTTGCTAAAACACATGGTATCATTGTACTGGATTTGTCTGGTACACAGGATATGAGTATAGTACGTACGGGGAGTTTGCGTTTAGAGTGTACATTTGCCGACCCATTGGCTGAGAGTATTGCACTAATCTCACTAAATCAATATGAAACCTATTGGGAAATCACTCCCGAAGTCAGTGTTCTGCTAGACTTGGCACCATGAACACCAGTCAATTAATCAATGTATTTAATATTGATCCCTACATGTCCCACTACAAATCCTTTTGTCTGCACTCGGACTTTCTTGGAAAAATTCAAAGTGTGAACAATAGCTTAATTATTGTTAATAGCAGTCCATCGACTGTGCTGACGGGTCATTGGCTGTGCATCTTTCAAACAATGAAGACGATTGACCTTTTTGATCCTCTTGGTCTACCCTATACATTTTACACACCCCACATCAGCAACTATATTGAGAGAAGTGGGAAAACTATTATTCAAAATCGGAAGAGGGTGCAGGATCTAACGACTAAAAGCTGTGGCTTCCATACACTACTATATTTTGTGTTCCGATGTCACGGCTATACTTACAAGCAGTTTATCCACATTTATGGTGACAATCCACGTTTGAACGACTTTCTAGTGGAAAATATCCTCTCAGACCTATATAATATTGGTTTCAATACCCTACGAGTAAAGTGCTTAAAAAATGTTTGTGAATTTGTTTATTAATAAAATGCATATATATACAACAATGTCTTTAAATCCTCAATTTAGATTTCTTCATCGGTGTATAGGCAACTGTCGTGAACCACTAATGCCGGTAAATCATTTGGATTCACTGTATATTGATCTTGATTGGCTGCAAAGTCAGGGTCACATTTTCTACAGTACAATGTAACTTCACTCTTGTCGTATCTCTTTGTATAGTCAATGATACTATTTGTATTCATATTATGAAATTCTCGAGTTTCAATCTGTCTATTTGAAGCAATATCGCATACAGTGTTTTCAAATGGTGAATCACATTCGGTAACTGCCAAATAAAAATCACTTGGTTTATAGTCATAATATGCAGTGTCGTCACAACGATGACGTAGAAACCAAATTGTCTTGTTACCCCAACAGTTGAATTGTAGACCTGACTCCTCCTCCTAGAATAATTTAAATCCACGACGATACCACTCTTGTAAAAGTATCTTGAACATCCGCGTAGGGTTCTCTCTAGTTATTCGAGTGTGAGTATTCTCCCGTTGATAATCTTAATCATGTAACCAGTTTGAACACCTGTGCCCGCTTGTGGAAGGGTCGCACATCTCTTAAGGGTTTTAACTGTATCCTTTCATTTGTAGTACTTAGCCACTTTGTAATTTACAAGGATTACATAATTTACACTTTTCACTATAGTCGTCAATAATTGTACAATGCTCACATTGAGTCCAACTAGCAAAAGTGTACATGCATAATGGACATATATCGAACATTTTTTTTTTTGGTTTCCGATGTCAACTCTCTCCCAGCTAAAACGAAACTGATCGTTCCTGCCGACGGATAAATTCAAGGTGGAGGAATGGGGGAGGAGTAGCTCTGTGACGTCACATCTTTCGAGTGGTGGTGGGGAGCCATCTACATTGAATCCATTGGCAATGTTTTCAAAAGTGTATCCACGATATTATTCTGCTTTGTTCCAATTAATATATCAATAAATTGAGTATCAGCATTTGAGTCACATCGTACAAGTTTCATACAATAGTCCAATGGAGGAGAATCAGCTTTCATTATATTGTCAAGTGTTCCCTGAGAAAATATCCTGCGTTGAAGAGATAACTCGAGAAAATCATCATCCAAAATCAAATGTTTTTCCATAAACACTAGATTCGAACTAATTCTCTCTTTCTCAAATTTATTCATTTTTCAATCCTTTCACTCTGACTGTTGGCTCTAGACTGACCATGAATCGTTAGCCCTAACCTAACCTAACCTGACCAGAAAAGAAAGGGAACATTTTCGATTTCGAAACAATTTTATTGAATAGTTACGACAACAACAATAATACTAAGCATGTACAATTAGCGATACAGTTTATTGTCTTCGATATGTTTCACTAATGCACTTAAAGCACATTGAAGTCTATTCACATGTGCTATATAAACTTTTGCAGCGAAACATAATTGATCCTCCATTTTCAATTTGCTCAATGATAACACATATCTTGCATATACTTCATCCCATTCCAGACAAAGTCGTGATCCTCTCGTGATTTCCACTGCAATGTTTGATGCTCTTTTATTATTGCCATCAACTCCACCATCAACTTCTATTAGGGTAAACATTCCACTCGTCAACAAAAATATATATCCAAAAGAGTAAAGTCAAACTGTTCTTCTTCTCACTCCTTTGAATTCTATTCACAGACTAATGAAACTATAGCAAAAATCCTTTCCTTATATCCCCTTCAATCCTCTCCCGCTAATATGTAACCATCCCTCTGATTGGCTTAGAAGGAGACACGTGATTTGTTTCCCGTTATCGGATCAAAAAAATTCCCAGTCGATTACGCAATCAAGTTCTCGGAAATTCACTTCCCCTTCGATTACGCAATCAATTTCTCAGAAATCCATTTCCCCTAAGGAGTCTATGCCCGTATATGGTGCCCCCCATCACGAGCTCATGAGGTTAGGCTAGGTTACGCAATCAATTTCTCGGAAATGTGTTCTCCCTGGGGATTCCATGCCCATATATGGTGCCCCGTCGGACTGACAGCACAGTTGTTCTCCCTAGGGACTCTATGCCCATATATGGTGTGCTGTCACGATCAATTGGGTCATTCCTACTGCTATCCTCGCATTTGCGCTGCAAATGGGAGGATATCATAATTAACTTGATAGTTTATATATGTGATAACCATGGACAAGAAGTCTATAGAGCTATGGGACACACAGACACATTTACATGCACTGTTAGTGGGAGAATATTAAGCGGTCGGGTTTGATGCTAGGGGGCTGAGAGGGTTCGCTGTATAAAACCTTTAAATTGGAGCACTGTTTTCACGAATCTCAGTGCATTTATACACAACTAGCAGAGCATCCAGAAGATCCAGGATCAAACATGCCCTATTTTCTGCTATAATAAACTAAAATAACTTTACACAAGAGATAGCCATTCCTCCCATAACCATGGGAGGATATCATAATTAATTTGATAATTTATATAGGTGATAACCATTAATAAGCAGTCTATAGAGCTATGGGACTCACTGACACATATTTACATGCGCTGTTAGTGGGAGAATATTAAGGGGTGGGGTTTGATACTAGGGGGCGGACAGGGTTGACTGTGTAAAACCTTTACATTGGAGCACTGTTTTCACGAATCTCAGTGCCTTTATACACAACTAGCAGCACATCCAGAAGATCCAGGATCAAAAATGCCCTATTTTCAGCTAAAATAAACTAAAATAACTTTACACAAGATATAACCATATACTCCCATAACCATGGGCATGCGCTGTTAGTGGGAGGATATTAAGGGGTCGGGTTTGATACTTGGGGGCGGACAGGGTTGGCTGTGTAAAACCTTTACATTGGAGCACTGTTTTCACGAATCTCAGTGCATTTATACACAACTAGCAACGCATTCAGAAGATCCAGGATCAAAAATGCCCTATTTTCTGCTAAAAGAAACTAAAAGAACTTTACAAAAGAGATAACCATTCACAATCAGTTTATAGAGCTATCCTCCCATTTTCGCTGCAAATGGGAGGATATCAAAAATATTATATAGGTGAAAAATATGGACAAGAAGTCTCTAGAGCTATCTTTGGACAGACCAATCCTCCCATTTGCCCTGCAAATTGGAAGATATCATAGTTAATTTGATAATTGAGGATTTCATGATTAATTTGAGGATATCAAAATTTAATCATAATTAATTTCTATATAAATATTATAACCTAGCTGCCTCTATTATATGACCTGAAAGGATAAGTGACAATTAATTAAACAAACTTATATAGGTGATAACAGTAGGGGGAGATCTTATAGCCCCGTACGGACAACTGTACGAACAACTGCACGAACAACTTGGACGAACAAGATGAAACCCACTCAGAGGACTAGAATCCGTGTACGAACAAGACCACATACTCTTTCTATACCACTCAGGGAGTCGGAAATACTAACGGGAAGTGACATCAGAGCAGACTTCTGGAAAATTCCTTATCATGGATTTACGTAATTTCAGTCATATCTCATTCCACCTTGAGACTTTGTTTATAATGATCGCACTTCAAGGCTAAAGTAACAGTTCATTTTCAAAGCATTATGGAGCAAACATCAGATACAATGGATGATTTAAAAGTTATTTCAACGCAAATTTATAACGAAAGATCTGTTTATAAATAATTAATTGAGATGTTTCCATGGTATATTTTTACTAAATCATATTATTGACTTATATGGATATAGCACTCGATGCCTTTTTATGCTCATTCCGAATACAATATTAATTTTTTTGTCGGAAATGTATTTTAGCCCCCCACCCCAATATATTCCAATTCAGGATATATATTTACACATTAGGGGGGATGGGGTTGCATGAAGTCTATGTTAAATGTAAGCCAACTAGCATTTTTATATGAACACATTTATTTTCTACTAGGCTAGCTATTGAAACTGTCATTTGATATATAAATTTAGGCCAATAAGCTGTGTTAACGAGCTTTGTCAGTCTAATTATAGTAGGAATGTGCTTTCATGCCTATATTTATTAACATTTCGAGGGTTTTTTTAATGGGGAGGGGTATAAGAATTAGCAGTTTTTAGCAATTTTCAAAGATAAAATTCCCCCAAAAGTTGTAAAAATGATTTTTTTTAAGGAAACAATAATCAAATTTCTTTTTAAGGATAATTTCGATGGCTGTCCACTCATCAAAAGGGCTCGAACTGAGGACGAGAACCACTCACATCCCTCAGTAATTAAATTCATCAGACATGGGACGATATGTGCACAAGAAGAGAACGCGAAGGCCCACATGCAAGAAGGCGAAATGGCTAAGGGCGTGACGATCTCGCAAAAAGTAAATATATGTTTTAAATTTATTGACATTTTCACTAATGATTTTTCTCCCTAGTCAATTTGAAGGACAGGGATTGTACCTTTTATCATTTCTACTTTCACATGTGGATGTCAAGTTGCGTTATAAAAGGCTATGAAATAATTCCAGAATAATACAAGTTCTAATTTGCGTAATATTTGTTGTCAACTTTCAATTACAGCTTGTATTGATTTTGGGACACTCGATAAGAGATGCGAGACTTAACGGTCTCCTTTATCGTATGTTGCAGAAAATATTGAAAATAACAGACTCGCATTAACGGATGTGATTCTAGGGTCAAAAATAGGATGGTTTAGACACATTGAAATAGGCTATTCTCAGGAGATGGACTGAAGGAGTTAGACTATCCATTCAAACCAATTAAGACCCTGGATTTTTCCAAAAGAGATAAAGAGTATTAATATGAAATTTTTAGGGAATGTTGAACAAAATCAGAACCTACTATGTCCCGTTTAGATTGTAAATATTTTATATCAGTAATGCATATGGGGTGGCTATTAAATTGGAACTTTCAGGATATATAGAGTGGTTAGGGATGGGGAACAGTGAATTAACCAAATGTCACTATACGCGCACAGATGGTGTTATTGGTACAATAAGTGTGTTTTTTTATTTATTTTAATGCTTATGTTTTAAATGATTAGAAAATATAGGTTGCTATTAATCCAATTTTCGACTTTTTTAAAAAATAGTGTGGTTTATACACATTGAAAATAAGCTATTTTCAGGAGATGACCTGAAGGAGTTAGACTATCCCTTTCAAACCAAGTAAGACCCTGGATTTTTCCAAAGGAGATAAAGAGTATTAATATGAAATTTTCAGGGAATGCTGAACAAAATCAGAACCTACTATGTCCCGTTTAGATTGTAAATATGTTATATCACTATTGCATTTGAGGTGACTATTAAATTGGAACTTTCAGGATATATAGAGTGGTTAGGGTGGGGAACAGTGAATTAACCAAATGTCACTATACGCACACAGATGGTGTTATTGGTACAATAAGTGTGTATTTTTTGTTTTTTATTTATTCTAATGCTTGTGTTTTAAATGATTTGAAAATATAGGTTGCTATTAATCCAATTTTCGACTTTTTAAAAAATAAGGTGGTTTATACACATTGAAAATAAGCTATTTTCAGGAGATGACCTGAAGGAGTTAGACTATCCCACTCAAACCAAGTAAGACCCCGGTTTTTCCAAAGCAGATAAAGAGTATTAATATGAAATTTTCAGGGAATGCTGAACAAAATCAGAACCTACTATGTCCCGTTTAGATTGTAAATATGTTGTTATTGGTACAATAAGTGTGTTTTTTTTATTTGTTTTAATGCTTATGTTTAAGTGATTTGAAAATATAGGTTGCCTGGCTGTTTTCTCTATAGGTAAGAATAGATTCATCACTACCCTCCCCTCCACCTGAAGAAACAAGTCACGTATTATATGATTGGGTTGATGGAATGGTTCAAATTGAAGCACCAGAGCAATTTCGTGACGCCATTGAAACACCATTGCATATCAGTGAAGGGTACGGTAAATTTTTACTGGGGTGTTATGATGGTAGTGGTAATTTACATGGTACACCTGCTAACATTATTAACGACACGGAATGGGCTGATAATTTATTAGGAAAATATTTCAGTGTTGATAGTAATTCTTTAGATGTAGACAATAGCACAGTTGAACAAAGGAATGCAGTTAGTTCACAGAGCGATCTACCATGGTTGACCCCAAATACCATGCGAGTTTTAGACAATTTTAGTCGCGAGTTAAATAAGAACCCTTCCCCTTCAAATTTAATAAATATATCCCCGTTTCAATCAAATTTAATTGAACAAGAAAAAGAATTCGCTTGGATGGATTTGCATAGTCCTAAGGTATTAGATGATTTGTTACGCGAACTGGGGGATTTTACTGCTGATTGAACAAAGAATTGTTGAATTCTTGAACAAAGTGGAGTAGGGGGTTTAGATAATGATATACAATTGTCACCGCTGCCTGAATTTCAGCAAAAAAATTCAATTCTGAATATAATAGACGTATTTACTGCAACCTTTGGTGATCTCTTTAATGCATTGATGGCAGGGAATTTAATAAGTGACCCCATGAATATCATCCATGAATATGCGTAGAAAATTCTTGCACTTCTAGAAAACCGAATTCAACCGTGGGGGGGGGGCGAGACATCATCAAGGCCTCAATTGTTTTAAAAATATTTTATTTAAATGAAAGTCATGGGGAGGTCTATGATCACTATGTGCACACCAAAATATTGGTGGTGTACCCTTATTTGGAAAATTTTGAGAACGTTTTCATGGATTGGGTCGACAGTGTGGTCACGCATCTCGACAATTATAATGGGAATAATTTTATTTGTTAAAAATTTAAGTGTAAATATATGTAAATTTAAAAAAGATTTTATTTTAAGAGGAGGGGCAGGAGGGCAAGAGGAGAGGTTTATAGCTTTAAAATATAATCCTGACTTAGAAGGATGCAAGGGCGTTCAACGAATCTGTTTCGAAACAGGCCAAAAGTGTTTCATAAACGCATTTCACATATGGGCTTTCCAACCTCTAGCACATGAAGCTACAAAGAAAAATTTGAACCACTGGGCTGTGCAAGGAAAAGAAGGGTCTGATTATCACCGAGTAGATTTCACTTGTTTAACAGAAACATTTCCTGTAACACTCAGGGGGATGTATATTTTTGAACGGGCCAACGCGCATTTAAATATCTGTGTTACTGTGCTACAATGTGAAACGGAATTTCAAGAGGGTGTGCGTTCTCATAAAAAGAGGGTAATATTCCCAGTAAGAGCGCCATCTATTGAATCTGTGAAAAACTGGGTTTGGTTGTTGTACACACCACCTAGTGAACCTAATTTAGCTGGCTATTTCAATCCAATAATAGATATTAGTGAAGTTCTGGGAGGGGGTAAGAACAAGGGGGTATGTTACTATTGCCCATATGTTTGTCTAAATTTTGGACCGAATTAAATCACATGAAACACTGCAAAAGACACGACTATCAATCGGTGGAGACAGTTGCTGGTGACCGAGCAATTTTACGATTAAAAATTTTCAAAATAAACTTATGCAAAGTGATAAAATAGGTTTAGACTGTGAATGACCCACAATTTCCAAATCGTATCAATGAACATCAAGCCATCGCAGCTTCCTTTGCCCATGCGCAGAGAGACAACACTAACACAATGCGACTGTTAGAAATAGTCGAGACATTAGACAAGAATGATTGCATGATCAAAGCATTGACTTAATTAACTGTCACTGCAAATTGGGCTATCTCTCGCTTGAGACACACACACTACCGAATGATACTATCAGCAGAGGATCGCCTGGCCATTAGAAATAAGAAAATATGTTGGGTATGTAAGGGGGAATTTGAAGAGGGGACTAAGGGGAAAGGGAATAGGGGAAAAAGACTAAAGGCGGAGGGAAGGGGAAAGTCAGAGATCATGATCACTAATGACAGGAAATATCCTCAGGGGGTAGTAATTTTCGTGACGTAACACACCAATCGTGCAATGTGAATGTAAGCAAACAGTTTAAATACCGGTTTTCATTCACAATTCAAATTACGATTTGAAATTTATTTTACTGGCTTTGGCACGTGTGCACAGGGAGGGAGGGGGTGCAGATAGCCCATGGGTAAATAACTGATTTACCTAAAATATTATACCAAAATCTGCTGAGAAGTTGTTGCTTTTAGAATTCCAGTGGAAAACAGTGGGTAATGGGCATACGTGCCTAAATAAAATCCGTTTTTTAGATTCTTATATTTTTTTCCCCAAGGCTCTCAGTCAACTAATTCAGGTGCAGAAAAGTCCAAGTTTCGATTGTTTCACTCTGCTCAAACAGCGCTTTCCTGATAGTGAAATGTATGACTTAATGACTTGTAAAGGCATATATGCGCATGACTATTACAGTTCTGGCGCAAGGTTAAGTGAGGAGAAACTCCCTCCCATTGAAGGATTCTATAATTCACTTACCGATAGTGAATGCACTGTCGAAGACTATGAATTTGCCAAGAGATTATGGTCTATACGGGGCTGGGAAAATGGTTGGGAAGATTGTAGAATGTACTTGGCAAGTGATGTGTTAACTCTTTTAGATATTGTCAGCAAGAACAAAGACCAAATTTATTCAGAATTCGGGCTAGACATTGGCTATTATTTTTCAGCACCACACCTCGTGATGGACTTAATTCTAAAAAAATCAGTAGGGAGGAAATAAGTTTGATCACCGATGTGGATCAACACCTGTTTGTCAAAAGATCTATGAGGGGGGGGGGATATATTTTTCACGGTGATCGCATCTTAACAACTGATCCAAGTGGGCAGAACTCTGTTGATGGTGCAAAGTCCAATGCTGTTTTTCTGAACGTGAGCTCGCTCCGCTCTTTTGTAATGTCTCACTACAATTCATCGTGTGGCAGTTAAAACCAGACTTATAATTCTAGCATCCAAGAATTTCCTCGGCATTCACGCTATCGAGGAAAATGGCCCCACCGTATGTACTTTTAGAATTGACGGTCAAATAAGGTTGAAGGTTTATGAAAAAGTAAAAGATTTTGTTTTTCTGTGCGTATATAGACCGGTGACAAGGAAGTCTTTAAACCCATGAAATTAGTCTTTCGCCTAGGATATGGGGTTGTATTGGATCCTCTCCAAGCAGAAACTAATTACAGATTTGGACCCTAAACAGAATATTGTTGTTCACCACGTCCTATTGCGCTGGATGGTGATAAATGGTTTCAGGGTCACAAAGATCCACAGAGCCCTGCAATTCGATCAGAAACCCTACTTGAAATCATTCATTGACACTTTTGTCAGTAAACGTTCACAGTCAAAAAGTATAGTTCAAAAACAAATGTATAAACTCATTTTAAATTCAGCTTTTGGAAAAATGTGTGAAAGCGTAGGAAACAGATCTCGTTGCGACGTTGTAACCTGCCCCAAAGAATGTGCCCGAATTGTCACCGATCCTAACTTTACAACATTCACGACCATAGGCTTGAATCTGGTTCTGCTACACAGAAAAAAGAGAAATAATGTTCTGAATAAGAATATCGCGGGGGGGAGTTCAGTACTTGAAAACTCAAAGAAACTCATGTTGTACTTCTTTTACAATGTGTATAAGGTACAATTGCCAAGGGAGGGGGAGGTTCAAGTTTACTATGGGGACACAGATTCTCTATCGTTAAAAGTTAAAACCGAGAATTTATTGGAAGATTTGGAAAATGGTGTGTACATTGGCCCACGGATGGATTACACGAATTGGAATGAGAGCATCTATCCCGAGTTGGTGAAACGACAGGCCCCAAATCAATTATTAATGTTAAAGTCGGAGACGGGGAGCGATTTAAAATCCAATGGGGTTTTCCCCAGTCCAAAAGTATTCTGTGTGGAAACACACGATAAAGATGTAAAACTAGCGTGCAAAGGGGTGCCTACACACTTTGTAAAAAATAATTTCAACATGAGTGTCTACAGAAACTGCTTGGACAGTTGTCTAGTGCCAAAAGCGAAAGTACTGACAATTCGCTCTCTACAATATAAGAACTATACTGTTAGAGTGAGAGAAATGCCATATCTTGCATATCTGACAAGGTCTATGTACTCGAGGATGGTTTAAGGGTACTCCCCCATGGCCACTATCGAATTTCAGATCGAGTTGAATGTATGGACTATCGAAAACAACTTTGTCTGGATAATTAATTTAAATTCAAAAATAGTACTTGATGGGTGGGTGGGGGGACAAAAGTTTCTCAATATAAAACTTCATTCTATTGCCATCATCGTCATTTAACTTTTACTGCTGCAGCTATTGTATACAGAGTTAGTTTCCCCGCCGCAGCGGGCCGCCCTTTCCGGCCCCAGGGGCTGAAGGGGGGTCCTGCCTGCGGCTGTCGGCTTTCGGCCCGAGGGGGGGGTGGCCGTGCCCCGGCCTTCGGGCCTGAAGGGGGGGGGATTCTCATCTTTTAAATGTTCTAAATAGTGTTTTCTCGTATTTTAGTCTACAAATGTGTTCAACTGTGCTGCTATGGTTGTTCTTGGTTGTTTTAAGTTGTTTTTCGCCAGTAAATGAAAAAAATATTAAATTGTTGTTCTGTTATTGTTGCTGTTGTTGTTGACAAAAAGTGTTGTTAATAAAAGAAAAAAAATATTTTTTTTTTTTTGCTATTGAATAACGTACTAGGTAGATCTAAGGGAAAATTATTATTATTTATACATTAGAAAAGTATGGTTTACAGTTAGTTGTACTCCAACTGCTGTCAACAGCATTATATATCAATTTAAAACACCATTCAGATCGTTTCTCTGTGATCCGTCAATATCGGGGAAAGCGACACTTTTAGCTAAAATAAATAAAAATTGTAATAAAATGTTTTTGGAAACACCAAAGAAAATTTACTATTGTTATAGTATTTGGCCAGAGTCCTATGACCAAATAAAAGCTATTGCCGCTACTACATCTATGCCGATCCAATTCATGCGAGGACTTGATGTTTTCAATAGTATTGAGTCAAATTGATGGCTGATTATTGATGATTTAGCTGAATCCATTGAACAGTTTCTCATAAGATATGCTACAACTGTCTACTGTTAGCTCTGATCATGAACACATTTCCATAACCCTAGTTCTACACAATATGTTTCATTAGAGCAAGTGAATGAGAACCCTTTCTTTGAACTGCACCATGTATATTATCTACCGAGTTTTTCATGATTCAAGTTCTCTAATAACTCTCAACACACAAATATATCCCGGTGCCCCCAAATTTCTACTTCCAGCGTAGAGTCAGGTGAAAAATAAGCTCTACGGGTACATTTTGCTAGATCTTAATCAGAATACCCCCGAGGATCTGCGTGTAGTCACAAATATTTCCGACGATGAAATTACTGTATATATTCCGGTGAACAGTACAAAAGGTTATTAGTTGCCATAATGACACTGAAGAAACTACACGAAAACCGACACTTATATTCCGTTCTAAGCACTTCAAAACCCCCAGTCAGGAAGGCCATACTCAAACATGATGCTGACAAAGAATTTATTAATCTAATATCTGAGCTTTGTTTAAATTTAACTTTGGACAATGTATAGTTGCCAGAAGGTGTTAGACAACAGACAAAGCAACACCGTTCCACTGTACGTTCTTTGGGTTGCAAAAACAAAGAAAAAGGTTTTAAAAGAAAACGTCTCCTTCAAGTGGGTGGTAGCTTTTTTACACTTTTACTGCCAATAATCGTAGGACTTGTAAACAGTTTCCTCTAGATGGCTAAACCATACAAATTGACTCCAATAGAACTTGTCTTTTCACCAGTTGAACACTTTGAAGACAATCTAAGCAAATTCATTAATGATGAAAATATTGCCCATGATAAAAAGCTAGTTTTACTTCAAGATGTACTGCGTCGTGTGGACAAACATAGACCTTACGGCGGGTCTCTTGAGAGACCCACCGCCGTCGTCAATGTCACAGATCTCCCCCCCCCCCAAAAAAAAATCGGAGCCATCTCCTCAAGATTCTTTAGCAACAACAGCACAATAAAACAGAAGGAATTGGATTCAACATTGACATCATTTGGAATCCTATTGCCATTGACCTATCGGGAACAGAGTAAAAGAGTATTAACATATCTCATGTTCGAATGTGGTGGTGGCGATGATTATCATCAATTTCATGTCGATAGCACGAGAAAACAAATTATAATTCAGGAATAAAGTTATGATCTACTCTAAATAATGTGCGATATGGTTACAAATTATAAAGGACTTTTATTATTTGACAATAATTTATACAACTTTCTAAATGTATCAAACTTCCCCGAAAGTTTTATTGGAAAAAAGTAAATTCTAAAGAAATTAAGTGAATATAGTAGACGTGCCAGTCCTCTAACAACGCCTTTTAAAAAAGAAGAAGAAGATTTTAAATCAATCTTGGAAAATACTAGCACTCCTAGCAGCAGCAGTAATGATTTGATAACACAGACAATGACGGCTAGACAAAATCGAAGACGTATTGATATCAACTCATCATGACAAGCACCACCCTCCAGTATCCAAAAGGGTAGTTGACATTACACTACGTGTTTGCGTTCAAAAATGGATGAAGTTTTAAAACGTGTGTATGAAAATATTGGTGAAGTGGGAATCTAAGTCCCCCACAATACTTTCTAAAGTTTTCTCTGACGTAGGTGGCAGCAATTTAAAAATGCAAAAGAGTATGTAGAAAATAAACCGAGTTACACTCTGCATCGGAATCGTAGGCTTCGTGGCAAACAATATTGACAAACAAAAGCCTTTTTCCCACTGCATATAATGCAAACAGATCATTTAACTCTAGATGAAATTCAAAGACGCCACAATACGCCCTACAAATATATTCTAGTGGCAATCAGTGTCTTTAGTCGCTATGTACGAGCCATTTCAGTGCGATCACAGAGGGGTATTGAAGCTACTAAGGCTATAGAGAGAATTCTTTACCAATATTACTATAGAAAAATTCAAAGTGACTGAGGGAGCGAATTTGTTAATCCTCATATGCAAAAGGTTCGATGGAAATATAATACAAAGCTATGTCATAGTCGCAGTCCGATAAAGGCTGCATTGGCTGAACAATTGATAAGAACGATTTGTCTATTAATTTCGAGATATTGTACACTGAGAAATACTGCTGCTTTTATTCATGATCTAGATAAAATCGTGCAAATATATAAACAACAACCACATCGATCACTGTCCAGTGTTAGCCCTGAGGAAGTTCATTGCAGTAAAAATACATTTGACATTTTTTTAAACAATATTCCAGTGAAAAAAATATCAAGAAGATATTCAATGTTGGCGATACTGTTCGAATTAATAGAACCACCAATATTTTTGAAAAGGGGAATTATTTGAGGAGCACTGAACTTTTTAAATTTTCCAAAATCCAAGACACCAAACCCACGACATATCGCCTGCGAGACACCAAAGATGATGAGATCCTCGGCGGTTTTATGAATATGAACTACAAAAAGTTAGAAACAGTAGTGAAATTTATCAAATTGAAACGATATTAAAGAGCCGTACTTGCAGGGGAAAGAGAAAGTTGCTTGTTCGTTCGCTAGGATACAACTCTGATTTTGATTCTTGGGTTGCAGTTGAAGACATTAACAATGCGCAATGATTTCTATGTGACATTCATGTCCAATGTCTTCGACTGTATTCAAAAAAATAACTATGACATCCTGAGAAAAGATCGCAAATATGATATAAAAATTAGACCCTAGGATTTGCCACCACCACCCGAAAGCGAACAGCATAAAATTCAAATGATCAATTGGATGGATTATTCATATGTTGAATTACCCTACGAGGAACTCACATGTATGAATGATATATGTCATACTATCAATAAAAGAATTTCCGCTTATAAGAGAGTAGAATTTAATTTTAACTATACAAAGGAACAGGACAAGATCTAAATTAGTTCACTGATTGCCGGTTAGAACGGTATTTTCAATGATAATCTAAAAAATGTGCTTGGCTTTAAACTCAATATAATCAATGGTAAAAGTGTCGGAAACACTAATATTATTTTTACTGACTACCCGCCTGCCTTCTTCACGGACACTTGTATATTTCTCTATGCCTCATTTGTTGAAACATCCAGAGTTGGCAATAGCAATGTTCCCCTCCTACTAGCTCGTGAACAAAAAAGCAGTCAAGAACATATTCGTCATTACAGAACAGAGCATCTTAAGTGTATCCCCGTAAACACTTCCTATTCGGAAATCTGTCAGTTAGAGCTAACAACTAAATTGGGTAATCCCCTCACAATATTAAAAGGTTTGGCTGTGATTACATATCATTTTCGAACCATCATTGTCGGTGTTCAAAAACAAGATGTCTAATAGAAGAGTTATATTCATTTGTTCTGATAGTAACTGCTGTGTTAATACTGTTGGCCAAAGACAACTGGGCAATGGAATGGACTATTACAAAGGTCGTTCGTCAATTTCTGGCTATGGTCTTGGCAATCAGTTTGGTAAGCTCTTTCGCTCTGCACTACCTCTGGCTAAAATATATATTGTACCGGCTGCGATGGATTTTGCATCCTCTACTCTATACAATTGAAGCCCTGGCAATGATTTAAAAAAAAGATTTTGGAAAATCTATGGTCCTGTGCGCGGACTATTGGTGAACGACCAAAATCTCGCTAAAATAGAAGAGACTTATAATGTGTAAGAAACAGCACACCACTCTTTAGTCTACTCTAAAAACAGCAGCAAAAGGAGTCACCCCTCTCAAAAAAAGCGAAGAAAAAGTTAAAAATCGCCGTAAACAGAAGAAGCTCCAATGGTTAATTTGATCAATCAGGACTGGATTTCCATATATAGGCTGAACAATAGCAATCAATCATACCCCATAAGGGTTCCCATCCTTCAATCGATTCACCTTTAAATCCATTCAATGCATAAAATATTGACGTGAGAGTAAAATATGGATACTGTGAACAATTATGTCCAGAACATCCGCTCTCCAATAATATCCACTTTCAAATTTATTCAAATGAAGACTACTTTATAGACATATCTTCGATATTCATAGGTTGATATGTGATAGTCAAGAAATTTGACAATGGAATGTCAGTTCGTTCTGATGGAATATTTTATGAAAATTGTATATTACATAATTTATTTCGTCAAATCAGTGTCTACATAAATGGCACTTTGGTGAGCACAAGCAACAATCTCTAAGATTATACAAGCTATACGCAGTTCATGTTGATGACACCCAAGTCATAAAAGGAATTGAGAGGCACCTCCAATGGATATGAATATATTACTGATACTAATAGTACAGATGCAGTTAAAAATGCTACAACTAGTGAACTACATCTAGTTGGAAAAATATATCATGAACTATTTAATATACCCCAATGGCTACCAAAAAATATTAAGGTGGATATAAAATTGACGCTTGCTCCATCCAATTTCATTTTACGAAAGGAACTTCCTGTCAATCCTGATGTAACTCTCTCTCTCACCTCGGCAATACTACATGTACAAAAGCAGCAGGTTATGAGTTCTGTTGCTTTGGCAGTGGAAAAACTGAGAGCCAGTGGAAATACTTCACAATGCTCATACAATTACCAATCAATGTCATATTGCCACAGACTCGCGCACCTTCGCCGACTCATTCTTTATCAATGGTGAAATTCCATCAAAATTAGCATTGGCATTTGTAAAAAGCACTTGCACAATCGGATCGGGGACTGGTTGTCCACATAAAGTTGAGATGTTTTGGCCTTCATCTCTTTTATACAAATTAAAGGGAATCCATATCTACAATCTATCTATTGATAAATCCTATAGGACATTGTATGAGTTGGGAATATAATCCCTTGACCATGATTCACAACTATTTGAAAATGGTATAACCGAAGAAATGTTTGCTAAAACTCATGGTATCATTGTACTAGACCTGTCTGGCACACAAGATATGAGTATAGTACGAACGGGGAGTGTACGTTTAAAGTGTACATTTGCCGACCCATTAGCTGAGAGTATCGCACTAATCTCGTTAAATCAATTTGAAACATATTGAGAAATCACTCCCGAAGACAGGGTTCTACTAGAGCTTGCACCATGAACACCAGTCAAATAATTAGTGTATTTAATATGGACCCCTACATGTCCAAATACAGATCTTATCGTCTACCATCGGACTTCCTTGGAAAAATTCAAATTGCATACAATACCCTAATCATTGTTAATAGCAGTCCGTCGACTGTGAATACCAGCCATTGGCTGTGCATCTTTCAAACAATGAAGACGATTGAATTTTTTTTATCCTCTCGGCCTACCCTATACATTCTACACTCCACACATCAACAACTATATTGAAAGCAGTGGGAAAACTATTATTCAAAATTGGAAGAAAGTACAGGATCTAACGACTAAAAGTTGCGGTTTCCATGCGCTACTATATTTTGTCTTCAGATGTCGTGGTTATAATTACAAGCAGTTTCTCAATATTTACGTTGACAATCCACGTATAAACGACTTTATGGTGGAAAATATCCTCTCAGATCTGTACAATATTGATTTGAATTCCCTACGAATAAAGTGCTTAAAAAAATGTATGTGAATTTGTTTATTAATAAAAAAAAATGTATATACACAACAACAATGTCTTTATTCTTCACTTTAGATTTCTTCTTCGGTGTATAGGCAACTGTCGAGAACCACTAATGCTGGTCGATCTTTTGAATTCACTGTATATTGATCTTGATTCGCTACAAAGTATGGATTACATTTTCTAAAGCACAATATAACGTCACTCTTATCGTATCTTTTTGTATAGTTAATGATAATATTTGTATTCTTATTGTAAAATTTACGTCTTTCAATCATCCTATTTAAAACAATATCACATACACGGGTTTCAAAGGGTAAATCACATTCGGTAACGGCCAAATGAAAATTACTCGGTTTATAGTCATAATAGGCAGTGTCGTCACGTCGATGACGTAGAAACCAAATGATCTTGTTATACCAACAGTTGAATCGCAGACCTGATTCTTCCTCCCAAAATAATTTAAAACCACGTATATACCAACCTCGTAGAAATAAACTAAAATCACGTTTAGGGTTCTTTCCACTCATACCAGGATAAGTATTCTCCCACTGATCACATTTGTCATAGTGGCAATTGGAGCATAGTTGCCATCCAGGGTGAGAGTCAAAAATCTCTTCAAGACATGAATTACAGCCTTTAATTTGTACTGCATATCCTCTTTGTAATTTACACGGATTGCATAATTTGCACTTTTCATTATACTCATCAATAATTTTACAATCTACATATGATGACCAACTGCCAAGAGTGTACATACATTGTGGACATGTATAGAACATTTTTTTTTTTTGGTTTTCGATTTCAACTCTCTCACAGCTAAAAAGAAACTGATCCACTTTCGATAACTTCAGAGGGGATAGGAAAGAGAGAGGAGTAACTCTGTGACGTTACATAACCTGTTTTAAAGAGAGGGTCATCTACATAGAATGTATGGAAATGTTTTCAAAAGTATACCCAAGATATTATTCCACTTTGTTTCAATTAATATATCAATAAATTGAGTAAAAGCATTTGAGTCATGTCGTAAAAGCTTCATACAATAGTCCAATGGGGGAGAATCATTCCTCATTATATTGTCAAGTGTTCCCTGAGAATATATCTTCCGTTGAAGAGATAACTCGAGAAAATCGTCATCTAGAATCAAACATTTTTCCATAATCACAACATTCGACTTAATTCTCTTGTTCTCAAATTCATTCATTTTTCAATCCTAACTCTCTTACTCCTGACTCTAGACTAACCACGATTCATTCTTCTTCAGGAATATCCGGTAACCTAAAAAAATATAATAATAATAAATGGAGCATTTTCAATTTCGAAAGAATTTTATTGTGCGTGATCAAAATTTCAACAAAAATATGTATTCCGCATATACAATCATCGTTATAACTTATTGTCCTCTATATACTTCACTATTGCATTTAAAGCACTTTGAAGTCTATTCACTTGTGCTATATCAACTTTTGCAGCGAAGCATAATTGGTCCTCCAATTGAAATTTACTCAAAGATAATACGTATCTTGCATATACTTCATCCCATTCAAGACAAAGCCGTGATCCTCTCATGATTTCTACCGCAATGTTTGGCACTCTTGTATCATTGCTACTGCTACCAAATCCACTATCAACTTCTAATAGTGTGAACATTCCACTCATTGTTGCAAATATATCTCAATGATTAAATAAACGAGTAAAGTCAAACTGTTCTCACCCCTTGAATTCTATTCTCACACTAATAACAACTATACTGAAAATCCTTCCTTATATTAGCTACGCCACTTCCCGTTAGTATTTCTGACTCCCTGATTGGTCTAGAAAGAAGATGTGGTCTTGTTCGTACACGGATTCTAGTCCTCTGATTGGGTGTCATCTTGTTTGTCCAAGTTGTTCGCACAGTTGTTAGTACAGTTGTTCGTACGGGGCTATAAGATCTCCCCCTACTGATAACCATGGACAAGAAGTCTATAGAGCTATCTTTGGACAGACCTATCCTCCCATTTGCGCTGTAAATGGGAGGATATCATAATTAATTTGATAATTGAGGATTTCATAAATAATTTGAGGATATCATAATTTAGTCATAATTAATTTCTATAGAAACATTATAACCTAGCTGCCTCCATTATATGACCTGAAAGGATAAGTAACAATTAACTAAAAAACTTATATAGGTGATAACCATGGACAAGAAGTCTAAAGAGCTATAGGACTCACAGACACATGTTTACATGCGATGTTAGTGGGAGTGTATTAAGGGGTCGGGTTTGATGCTAGGGGGCGGACAGGGTTGGCTATGTAAAACCTGTACATTGGAACACTGTTTTCACGAATCTCAGTGCATTTATACACAACTAGCGGCGCATCCAGTAGATCCAGGATCAAGCATGCCCTATTTTCTTCATAAGAAAACCTTATTTGTCACAGTAATTTTTTTGTCTTAGGAATATTTTGAACTAAATTAGCTATTCCAAATTTGATCTGGTCCATTTGTGGAAAAAAAGGCGTAAGGGGGGGGGGGGTTCGGCGTGCCCTCTCAAAAATTTTGACTCTTAAAAGGGTACGTGATAAGAAGTCAAATGAGCTGTTTTTAGAAAATGAGGAGTTATTAGAAAAAGGCCCAATAGAACATTAAAGACTTATGGTTTTTATGACCTTTGGCTTTCTATTGTCTAAAACTTAGTAACAGAAAAAAATTAATTTAAAAAAAAAAAACCTTATATAAGAGATAACCATTAACAAGCCGTAGATAGAGCTATCCTTCCATTTGCACTACAAATGGGAGGACACAAGGGGGTCGGGTTTAATGTTAAGGGGTGGGCGGACGGGGTTGGCTGTGCAAAACCTTCCAGTTGGTGGCCCTGTTTTTACTGATCTTATTGTACAACTAAAAACAATAAAACATCGAAACCTTATTGCCTTTATGGCAATTGGAAAAAGACCCAATAAAACATGCACAACAAAAAGAGGAGTTTTTAGAAAAAGACCCAATAAAACATTAAAGCCTTATGGTCTATATGACCTTTGGTTTTCTATTGTCGAATACTTAGTAACAGAAAAAATTAATTAAAAAAAACTAAACTAACTTTACAAATGAGATAACCATTAACAAGCAGTATTAACAGAGCTATCCTCCCATTTGCGCTACAAATGGAGGAGGGGGTCGGGTTTAATTCAAAGAAGTGGGCCGACGGGACTAGCTGTACAAAACGTTCCAGTTGGTGGTCCTGTTTTCACTTATCTTATTGCACAACTAAAAAAACAATAAAACATCAAAACCTTAGTGCCTTTATGGCAATGAGGAAATCCTTTTATATGGAAGCAAAATCTACAAACAGAGAAAATTCTTCTAGTATCTAGAGAGAATTATATAGTCGTTGCAGTATATAGAGCTATCCTCTCATTTGTTCTACAAATGGGAGGAGGGGGTCGGATTTAATGATAAGGGGTGGGCGGACCGGGCTGGCTGTGCACAACCTTCCCGTTGGTGGCCCTGTTTTCACTAATCTTAGTGCACAACTAAAAAACAATAAAACATCGAAACCTTATTGCCTGCGTCTATTATGGTTCGAATATGCCGTTCCTTGTTGTCAAAGCCCAACATTAGCCGAAAAACAAAAATATAGATCCACAACACGCCCGTACTGCAAGTCCTTTTCTACTGTAATGAAGATTTGCCGGCATTGGCTTCTATTCGTGATCCCATAGGTGGGGCCGAAACAAACTTCCTAAGAGAATTCAAAGAGATCTAGTGGTACGACTTCGTCTCAAACACCCGACTGCTGACACTAACGGATCAGACCCCCAACTCTCGTCAGCTCGCCATAAGAACTCTATGGTGGTTTGGACACTTAATTTGCATGCCAGAAGAAGCACCCACCAGCATACTTTTCAATTTTGATCCTCCTCAAAATGGCTGGAAGCGCCCCCGTGGAAGACCCCGGTTCCGATGGAGGGACAGCCTTACCCAGTGCCTCTCTATGATCGGTACTGATCTCCAAGAAGCAGTCACGCTTGCGCAGGACCGTTTGGAATGGAGGCAAAGAGTCTCATCTCTCTACACTGGACCACCAGCAGGAGCCTTAAGTCAAGTAATTGCCCTTATGACCTTTAGTTTTCTATTGTCTAAAACTTAGTAACATAAGAAAATTAATTTAAAAAACTAAAATAACTTTACACAAGAGATAACCATTCACAAACAGTATATAAAGCTATCCTCCCATTTGCGCTGCAAATGGGAGGATATTTAGGGGTTGGCCAGACCTATCCTCCCATTTGTTACCATCTTCCTTTATGTTACTAAGTTTTAGACCATAGATAACTAAAGGTAATAAAGTTTCGGTGTTTTATTGCTTTTTAGTTGTGCACTAAGATTAGTGAAAACAGGGCCACCAGCGGGAAGGTTGTGCACAGCCAGCCCCGTCCGCCCACCTTTTAGGATTAAAACCAACCCCCTAATATCCTCACATTTGTAGCGCAAATGTTAGTATAGCTCTATATAGTGCTTGTTAATGGTTATCTCTTTTGTAAAATTATTTTAGTTTTTTTAATTAATTTTTTTTCTGTTACTACGTTTTAGACAATACAAAACCAAAGGTCATAAAGACCATAAGGCTTTAATGTTTTATTGGGTCTTTTTCTAAAAACTCCTCATTTTTTTGTGTACAGCCAGCCCTGCCTGCCCACCCCTTAGCATTAAACCCGACCCCCTGATATTCTCCCATTTGCACTGCAAATTGTCTAAAACTTAGTAACAGAAAAAAATTAATTAAAAAAACGAAAATAACTTTACAAAAGAGATAACCATTAACAAGCACTATATAGAGCTATCCTCACATTTGCGCTACAAATGGGAGGATATTAGGGGGTCGGGTTTAATCCTAAAGGGTAGGCGGACAGGGCTGGCTGTGCACAACCTTCCCGTTAGTGACCCTTTTTTCACTAATCTTAGTGCACAACTAAAAAACAATAAAACATCGAAACCTTATTGCCTTTATGACCTTTAGTTTTCTATTGTCTAAAACTTATTAACACAAGAAAATTAATTTAAGAAACTAAATTTATTTATTAATTTTCATTAATATCTTTTGTATGTTTGTTTGCATTGATTATTTATTTAATGATTGTTTGATTGTTTATGTGCCCCCAGGGCATAACTTACAACGCCTACCCCCGGGCTCTGGGGGGCTGTGTCGACACCAGAGTTTTTTGTTATCGGAACTTTGAACTATTTTGACAAAATGTCTATCTCAAAATTTTTATCTGATGCATTTAGGGCTTGGAGGAGGCCGGGGGGGGGGGCTAGTTGCCCTCCAATATCTTTTGACCCTTAAAAAGTGAACAAGAACTTTCAATTTCCAATCAAATTAGCCCTTTCCAAAGTTTATACGAGCATCCCTTCCATAAGAACTGTACATGCCCCTAGAGCATTACTCATAACGCCTGCCTCCGGGCCCTGGGGGGTCCCGTAGACACAGGAATTTTTCTTATCTGACATTTGAACTATATTTAATGAAAAGGCTATTATAAAAATTTTATCGGATGGTCTTGGAGAAAAAAAGGTGCGGTGGGGGGGGCTAGTTGCCTTCAGATGTCTTTTGACTCTTAAAAATTGAATTAGAACTTTCAATTTTCAATCGAATGAGCCCATTCTGAAGTTTATACGAGCATCCCTTTCACAAGAACCATATACGCCCCCAGGACAACACTTGCAACGCCTATCCCCCGGGCTCTGGGGGAAGATTTAGCTATCTAATTTTTGAACAATTTCCAAAACACTGGCTATCTCAAATTTGTAGCCGACGGGTTTGGGGAAAAAAGAGCGTGGGGGGGGCTAGTTTAACTCTCTTGACTCTTATAAAGTGAACTAGAACTTTTAATTTTCAATCAAATGAGCCCTCTATGAAGTTTATACGAGCATCCCTTTCATAAGAACCATACATACCCTTAGGGTAAAACTTAGAACGCCTTCCCCTGTGCCCTGGGAGGTTCAATTGACACCGGATTTTTTCTTATCCGACCTTTGAACTACTTCTAACAAAATGTTTATCTGAAAATTTTCATCAGATGGGTTTTGAAACAGAAGGCGTGGGGGGGGGGAGAGGCTAGCTGCCCTAGGATCTCTTTTGACTATTAAAAAGTAAGCTCTAACTTTCAATATCCAATCAAATGAGCCCTCTCTGAAGTTTATACGAGCATCCCTTTCATACGAACAATATATGCCCCAGGGCATCACTTACAACGCCTGCCCCCGGGCCCTGGGGGGTTGTGACGACACCTGAGTTTTTGTTATCTGACTTTAAAGCAATTTTTAACTTAATGGCTATCTCAAAATTTGTATTGGATGCATTTGGGGAAAAAGGGGCGTGGGGGGGCTAGTTGCCCCTCAATATCTTTTGACTCTTAAAAAAGTTAACTATAACTTTTAATATTCAATCAAATGAGCCCTGTCTGAATTTTGTACCAGCATCCCTTCCATAAAACCCATATGTTCCCCCAGGGCATAACTTACAAAGCCTGCCCTCGGGCCCTGGGGGGCTGTGTTTACCGCTGAGTTTTCGTTACATGGTCTTTGAACTATTAAAAAAAAAAGCTATCTCAAAGTTCTTATCGGATAAGTTTGAGGAAAAAAGGGTGTGGAGGGGGCGGGGGGCTAGGTGCCCTCTAATCTCTTTTTACTCTTAAAAATTGATCTAGAACTTTCAATTTCCAATCAAATGAGCCCTCTTTGAATTTAATACGAGCAACGCTTCCATAAGAAATATATATGCCCCAGGGCATAACTTACAACGCCTGCCCCCGGGCCCTGGGGAGTTGTGTCGACACCGGAATTTTTGTTATATGATATTTGAACTATTTTCAACAAAATAGCTATTTTAAAATTTTTATTGGATGCATTTGGGAAAACAGGGTTTGTGGAGGGGGAGCTGGTTACCCTCTGATTTCTTTTAACTCTTCAAAGGTGAACTAAAAATCTTAATTTACGGTCAAAAGACCACTTTCTTAAGTTTACACGAGCAGTTCTTCCATAAGACCCATGCATGTCCCCAGGGACTAACTAGCAACCCTTTCCCCTGAAGACGGAGGCGGGCGTGTCATGCTCAAAAATATAATTATCAGAAGTTTAAACTACGTTGAACAAAATGGGTAAATCAAAATTTTGATTGGATGTGTTTGGGGAAATGGTGGGCGTGGAAGGGGTGTCAGTTGCCCTAGAATCACTTGTGACTATTAAAAAGGGAACTAGCCATTTAAATTTCCAATCGAATGAGCCCTTTCTGAAGTTTCGATGATAACGTTGTCTATAAAAAACATTATATGCCCCCAGGGCATAACTTACAACCCTTGCAATGAGGGCTGTGGGGGAGTTGTCATCCTCAAAGACCTAATTTCTAAAACTGAAAACTTCGTTTAACAAAATGTCTATCTTAAAATTTTGATTGGATGTGTTTGGGGAAAAGGTGGGCGTGAGAGGGGGGTTAGTTGCCCTCCAATCACTTTCGACTTTCAAAAAGTGCACTGGCTATTTTAATTTCCAATTAAATGAGCCTTTTCTGAGGTTACTACGGCAACTGCTTCTATAAAAAAATTATATGCCCCCAGGGCATAAATTAAAAACCCTTGCCCTAAGGGTTGTGGGGGAGTGTCCTCCTCAAAAATATATTTTTATCTGGAAATCAACTACGCTGAACAAAATGGCTATCTCAAAATTTTGATTGGATGTGTTTGAGGGAATGATGGGTGTGGGGGTGAGGGCTAGTTGCCCTCCAATCACTTTTGACTATTAAAAAGGGCACTAGCCCTTTAATTTTCAATCGAATGAGTTCTTTTTGAAGTTTCTACGACAACGCCTTCTATAAAAACCTCATATGCCCCAAGGGCATAACTTAAAACCCTTTCCCTGAGGGTTGTGGAGGAGTGTCCTCCTCAAAAATATATTTTCTATCTCGAAATCAACTACGCTGAACAAAATGGCTATCTCAAAGTTTTGATTTGATGTCTTTGGGGGAATGATGGGCGGGGAGGGGGGGGATAATTGCCCTCCAATCACTTTCGACTATTAAAAAGGGCACTAGAACTCTCGATTTCCAATCGAATGAGCTCCCTTTGAAGTTTCTACGATGACCATTTCCATATGAAGTGCCCCTGGGAAAAAAAATATAATGAAAGCAGTCCAACTAGCTTTCATTCAGTGTGGACGAACAAACAATAGCAATTTTCTGGATATTAGGAAGCTGTTTGGCAAGTTTTTCATGAACTTATTTTACCTAGTGAAATGAACGGACTTTTGCCCTGAATATTAGACTGGATATTTTGACAGTGATTTGGAGTTTGATCGCCAGGTGATAAATCCAGTTAGAGAAGTCTGTGGTACCATGACAGGATTAATATTAAACCATACTCTGAACTTTATTTATCGATCAATGACAGAGGATGCGAAGGTTAAGTTAATTGTTGGTAAAACAACAAGCTTCTTTAGTAAAGACGACATAAATACAGCGAAAGAAATGTTGTACGATAAGTTCCAGTTTACGAGCAGGTTTGTTAAAAATGTGAAATTCGAAGACAATGTTACAGAAATTTGTAAATGGTTACACGCTCGGGATAAAGAAAAGAAGCCAATGCAAAATTCGTAATTGAGTATCCTTGCTCGGTTCCCACTTTAGGCGATGCAGTAGTGGCTTCTCTGGCTGTGAAAGTAAACGAACTAGACCGGAAAATTGATTATTTAGTGGAATCAAACAATAACAAATCTATTTCTTGGCCCTCGAAATTCAATGCATCGGAATCCGAGGCTTCATCTTATGCAGTTGTACTCGAGAACTTACCTGGATCACTCAACACCCCCAGTGCTCACAAGTCCTTTGTCGATTCAGTGTGTTCAAATCCTTCTCAAATCAGTGAACTACGTAAGAGTAAAGACGACTGGAAACTTATAGTCAAGTCTAAAGATACTGCTGAAGCTATAGTTGACCACATAAAAGGCAAGCAACCAACGATAAATGCGTCACTAAGGGCTCCCAACTTTATTGGAGCAATGAAAAGAATTCCCCTCGAAATGGAGGAACTAGATGTGTTGCACGTTATCCCCAGAGCTTGCAAGGCAATCAGGATCGGAAACTCACGTTCCTACAAAGTTTACGTGGACACCCGCGCTGACTTGGACTCCTTCCTTAAACACAGAGCCAAAATTGATTACAAAGTACTTCCTGTTGATGAATATAAGTTTTTGCCAAGAAGATACTTCTTATGTCACGCTGAAGGCCATCTTGCAGCCAATTGTAATAATACGGCCATTTGTGGTCACTGTGGAGCAACTGACCACGCATCCAGCAAATCCAATCCATGCACTGGTGATATGTTTCGTGTAGTGTGTAAGAAAAACAGTCACACACATTCTACAGCGTAAATTGTCCCGTTGCTAAACAGAAGCCGACCTCTGCTAGGCCATGACCGAGCAACCCCCGACATCACACAGTCTGATATCTTGGAATATCAATGGAAATTTTATAAGCCGATCCATTTTCGTCCTTGATTTTCTTCGTGAGTGTGACATATATATGCCTACAAGAAAATAATTTCTAAGACCACACTGGCTAATCATGATAAAACGAAACAATAGTAAAAAAAAAAAAAAAAAAAAAGAGAAAAACGAGGATTATACAAGCCAGTGAAACATATGTTTCACTGGCTTGTATAATCCTCGTTTTTCTTTTTTTTTTTTTACTATTGTTTCGTTTTATGCCTGCAACAGCATTTTACTATGGAGCAGGGCATAAACTTGTTGAATCTTTCACCTTGTCATAATGTATAGTCTGTGCCTGCGAAGCAAACAAAAGATTGTGGTCGTCCTTCAGGTGGTTTAGTACTGAACGTTCAATCAAACCTAAGCTCTGACCTTTTGGATTCGGAGGATTACTACCTAGCTGTTAGAGTAAATAATGTGGCTATAATTAATGTCTATCTTCCCACTGACTACCGGGATGACAAATCGGAATGTAGCTTAGCAATTAGTGTGTCTAAACCTTCTAAATACCTGGAAAAAGCTTGTCAAGGAAAGCTTCATTGTATTGTAGTCGGTGACTTCAACTACAACCTGGAATTTGACGATCACACGGTGTCAAGTTGCAGAAGTATTTTACTTGGCATTATGAGTGATGATCTATGCATCAGAGCAAAAAGTGAAAAATACACACACATTCATAACTCTGGAAGTATGTCCAACTTAGACCATATTGTAGCATGCCAATCTGTTAATATTCCCTCTGTGCTTGTTATGGATAATAACTTTATGTCTGAGCATCTCCCACTCAAGTTTAGAGCATATTTTCCGCAGGCTCAGTTACCACAAGATATGGACAGCGCAGAGTCGAGTAAAAGGTGGATTAAGTTACCGAATTGGTCTAGGGTTAATGTTCAAAAATCTAATGAGTCTTGTGATGCAATCCTGGACAAAATCCATGTCCCCTATGATCTACTTTGTAAGTCTGCTCGTGCAGACTCAGTTGATACGCGAGTGAAGCTATATGTATACTGTGCCGAATTGATTCATTCTTTGCTTGTTGCCGAACTTGCGGCAGTTCCTATTAAGTGTATTAAAAGTGGCACAGAAATTATCAGATTGTCAAAGAACCCAGCACTTTGCTAAGCACGTGAAAAGGCTCAATTTTGGTTGAAAATTTGGACAGACTATGGTTCTCCTAGGTCTGGTATTGTGAATCAGATAAGACTGCAGACTAAAAAACGGTTCGCAAATGAGCTTGCCAAGCATAGGAGCTCAATTCAGTCAGTTTATTCCGATGAAGTTCTTACTGATCCAAATGAGCTTAAAAAAATAGTGCTAAAACCACAGAGTAATTGCCTTAATAATATATCGGATTATGACAACCCTGAATAAACTTGGGTCTAATATTATGAGAACGTGTTCTCTGCCCCTGAAAAGTGCCTTGCGGATTATTATAAGTGTGAGTTCGATTCATTCTTAGCTAGTTCGTCTAATTCTGATAATGTAGTTTCTCTAGAGTGTGTAATAAATGCTATTAATCGCCTTAAGAAAAAGAAATCCAGGGGTTCAGATAATATTTCCACGTTCTATTTCAAAATATGTAGTAAATTATTCCTTCACCATGTTACACTGCTATTTCAAGTAATTTTCGTTACCAGAATAGTTCCGTCATCTTTTTGTATTGGGACTTTAAATCCGATCCCTAAGAAAGGTAAACCTCATCGGGAATGTTCGTATTTTCGGCCGATCACGGTTTCGACAACTTTTTGTGAAATATTTGAGCTTTTGATAATTAATGAAGTCCGAAATAAGTGCTATAGCCCGGCCTGACAGTTTGGATTCCAGCCGCGTCTGGGTTGTTGCCATGCGTTGTCTGCCGTAGCATCTATTCTCGTTGATGCCGAGAAAACTGGAGAAAGTTTGGCTCTCGCGGCGTGCGATGTTCAACGTGCCTTTGACTCTTTGATTCACGATGAGTTGATATTGGATATGGGAAAGCGCGGTGTAAAAAAAGGAACCCTTCTTCCTTTAAAAGATTTGTATGCAAATCTGAAAGCCAAACTTAAATTCTCGCATCAGCATCCGGATCATAAAATAAAGAATAATCCTGTTGTCCCGGTTAAAAAAGGGGTTCGACAAGGGACAATAACTTCACCTACTGCTTTTAATATTACAATAATTCGAGGGCAAGAGAGATATAAAACAACTTGTGTCCTGCGATGTATCGATAATATCATACGCGGATGATATATTTAATTCGAGTCGCACTGTTTCGGGTATAGAGGAAAGCTTTAACATCCTCCAGAATTTTCTAAGCAGCTCGGATTAGAGTTTAACGCAGAAAAGTCGGAAATCATGCTTTTCAATGGGAAATCAGTCCCCGATGGTTTTACGATTGCTCTTGGAAATACAAATGTTAAGCCAGTCCAATTCATCACTTACCTTGGCCTTCCTATCGGCTAAACTCTAAAAACAACCTGCCGATTGCTTATCGACCATCTAAAGAAGCGCATCGGTTCTTCATTTAGTAAAATTGTTTCTAATAAGTTGAGGTTCAACAGAAAAGTTTTAGCTCACCTTTATAATGCAATTGCACTCCCCCATTTTTTGTATCTGAGTCCTATTTGAAGAATTTTTCCTGAGTGCGATAAATGTAAACTTCGATCTGTTTTCTTTAAATATGCTAAGTTTCTACTTAGTCTCCTGCTTTGCTCCCGAAACTCTTTTATTATTATTAATTATATTAGAGCAGACCCAACTTCAGCCATCCTTAATCAGACCTCAAAGTTCAATAATAATGTTAAAAGCAATCCGTGGTTTGAAATCCTCCGCCAGTAGAACTGAGTGTTTTGTTTTCTCTATGGTTTAACCAGTCTTTTCTTGCTAGTGAGTATTACATTAGTGTCTAAGATTTGTACTTTTATGTAATTTGTTTTTGTCGTGTATATTCGTCCTGTTTATCTTTTTCTTGTATTTTAAGTAATCCGTCTCTTTTGTTTGATTTTGACGGGTAATAAAATATTATTATTATAATTATAAAACATTGGAGCCGTATGGCTTTTACTATAGGCAACGCTATAGCGTTGCCTCTGATAAATCCCGGCAATGTTCTTTTTTAGATACGTGCTTGAGTCATTAGTATTATCTTATTCTTAGACTCTATCGAACAATTCCAACTTTCTGTGAGGTGGTTTGAAGCTGACATTTGACAAGACTATCAAGCCCATTTTTGAATTGTCAAAAAAAACAATTACAATCATTTTCAGAACATTTTGTTATTCACGCTTACTTACTGGTGTTTTACTTTTTGATTATTTTATTTTTTGCTTAGTTTTCCATATATTATTTTTGCTGACTATTTTGCTAGAACGCAGATTGTTCTGCATTGGTGTAGCAAACTATGGTGTTAAAAAACTTGAGTGGCAAATTATAGATTTTTAATCTTAGTGATTAACGTCCAACTTTCAAGCAATTTTTCGTAGAGCCCTTACCTCAACAAAAATTATTAATATTATGTTTTTGTTAGTAAAAAAAAAAACACAAAAATTTATCTTAGATATCTAGCAGTTGTCCTAGTGAAGCAATATTTTACGTCATGCATATTTTTAAGCATATTTAAAACTTACAAAAGGTATTTAAATTGGTGGCCGGCGTTTACCCCCCCCCCCCCCTGTGAAAAATAGGGCTTTCCTAATTTGAGAATTTTAATTGAGATTTGCTTTTTTAATTTCCGTCGGGGGAAGGAATTTTGGTACTTGTACTCGTATATTATACGCCACTCACTCAAGTTTACGCTGTGTAAAACTCAAAAATAAACCGGTGTCTTTCAGCTTAGTGTTAGGAAAGACAAAGACAAGTGACAGAATATATAGGAAATATATAATTTGGGCTATATATTTGCACATAAGGGGAGTGGGTGGTTAAAGTATTTGGTCAGTTTGAAGTTAGAAAATCCTTACTTCATAATATGCAGAATAATTGTACCTAACGCATTTTGCATTTAGATCCGCTATACCCTCCCCCCTAAAGTGCAAATATATAGCCCAAATTTATTCCTAAAGTAACAAAGCAACTAGCGAAGAAACCGGTTTGTTCTCGAGTTTTACACATCCTTAACATGATTGAGTGGCGTATAATACACAAGTACCGGAAATTTTCGTGGAGAGAGAGCCGGATTTTACGGTAATGTTTGAAAAAGATCAGAAATTAAATTAAAAAAACACAAGTTTTTTCAACTGAAAGTAAGGAGCAACATCAAAACTTAAAACGAAGAGAAATTGTTACGCATATGAAAGGAGTTACTCCTTCGACAACACCTTGCTCTTTACGCTGAAGCTTAAACTTTTTTAGCTTATTCTTTCAGAACGATAAAATAAAATTTCAAAATAGGGATAAAATCCTTTTTAATAGACAGTGTATAGAAATTCACAAAAATACCAGATATTTCGGTTACTGTATATGTGACCGAAATATCTGGTATTTTTGTGAATTTCTATACACTGTCTATTAAAAAGGATTTTATCCCTATTTTGAACTTTTATTTTATCGTCATGGAAAGGCAGTGTGGTCTCCGAAATGATCTATTTCTTGCAGAACAATTCCTGAAACACAATGGCCATTTAATCAGAATAATAAGCTTGTTTTAAAACTCAATAAAAAGAAACTTTAGCGTAAACAGCGAGGTCCTGAGGAGGAGGAGCCAACACTTTACATATACGTAAAGATTTCTGTTCGTTTTAAGGTTTGATGTTGCTCCTTACTTTCAGTTGAAAAAAACTTGTTTTCCTTCCCCCTACGGAAAATAAAAAAACAAAACTCAAATAAAATTTTCCAATTTGGAGTCTTATTTTCCATGGGGGGGGGGGGTGTATTTTCCCAGGGGGTAATTTTCCGAGGGAGTATTTTCCACGCGGGGGGGGGGCAACTTCCTCGGGGGGCATTGCCCGGGGTGGTGAAAGCCCGCGGGCATTTTCTAGGGTGGTGAAAGTTGGAGGTTATTTTCAAGGGGGGGATAAACGCCTAGAACTACATAAAATCAAGAATCAAGACAAAAAGAAACAAACAGAAAAAAATCAGTGTTTAGTAGAAAGGCAAGGCTTCCTCAGAAATTCAAATTTAGCCTGCCTTAATTGACTTATTGGCTTTCCAGTTAATATACAGACCCACTTTTACTATTACAATACTTATATAATGGGTATTTAGATTCAGGAAGTAAGCTCAGTAAGTAATTGGCTTCAAACGATACTTTATGCTCATGAAGAACTCATTATCGGAACTGGTCATTGAGTAGCTTTATTGCTACTAATTCCAGCTGGAGTCTTAACTAGGCTACTTTTCCAGTGCGGATCTGCAACTCCTACAATAAAAGGAATGGAAAAAACCTAAAACGCTATAATAAGATATCCTGAAGTAAAGATACTCAAAAAAAAAAAAAATCCAACTCACTAAGCATTATTAAAACAAAAACCCCTAATTTTTATATCCAGATTTTGCGATTCAAATAATAAAAATATGTCTTCCTCTAAAAAAAAGAAAAACTTATAGTTACAATTAATTAAACTTTAGGTTAAAGAGGGGTCTAATGAACTCAAAATCTGCTTTCCTTGCTGATATTTTGAGCAAAAAAAACGAGAAGTAAATTGAAAAAAAAAGTTACCTGAGAAATTCCCCCCCCCCTTTTTTACATAATTGTATTTAAAAAAAGCAAGAACTAACTTTGAAACTTATTATTTATTTTTTTTCCATTGCAATTAACTTTTAGAACAGTTAATACTTTAAAGCAAAAGATTGATGAAAATAATTTGTTTTTGAGAATAATAACAAAATCAACAATGAATGTCATAGTTTACCGATCAGCAGTCAGTACACGTGATTGTTAGGGCTGGCTCATGAATTCATGCTATAATTTTACTTTTTTTTCATATCTTGTTTTGGCTTTGACCCGTGGAGAAAAACAGTTATAGATATCAATACAGTAGAAAGTGCTGATCCAACAGATCCGAAGTTAGAACACGAGCTTTTTAAAGCTCACAAATCGTTAGAAAAAGTTTAAACTTTATTATAACATATACATAAATAATAACCGATCAGCTAATCAGCAGTCTGAACACGTGGTTTTTAATCCTGAATCGTTGGAGGCAGTTGGAACTTGATTATATTATATATAGTAATAATAAACGATCAGCCGTCAGAATACATTATTTTTAAACCTCGTAAATCATTAAAAGCAGTTGGAACCTGAATATATAATAACATCACTCCTATATACCCTTGCCTATATACATATACCCTCTATACACTTGCCCTGGTCCAGTCTTCGGTTTACAATGATAGCATTAATGGAGTTAGCCGTCTATGAAAATCACTATTATGTAACTAGTTTTTGTCATAAACTACAAACTAGCGGGGTTTCCCCAAGAAGGGGTTGTGAGATGACAGTTCAGATTACACTTAAATTGAAAATGCTCTCTTAAGCACTTTTTGGTGAGTATAATAATGGCTTGAATCAGAAAAATATTTTTTGCACACATCACATTTAAACGGTTTCTCAGCTGAATGAACTCTTTGATGCCGGTTCAAACCACTCGATTTAAAATAGCTCTTTTCAAATACATCACATTTATAAGGTTTCTCACCTGTATGCAGTCTTTGATGTATCTTTAAGTAGCACACTTGAGAAAATCTCTTCTGACACACATCACATTTAAACGGTTTCTCACCTGTATGAACTGCTTAATGCTTACCCAAATCACTCGAACCACAAAAGCTCTTTTCACATACATCCCATTTATAAGGTTTCTCACCTGTATGAACTCTTTGGTGTAAATTTAAAGAGTACGATCGAGAATAACTCTTCTGACATATATCATATTTAAACGGCTTTTTTTCCTGTATGAATTCTTTGATGTAACTTCAAATTGTAGGATTGAGAAAAACACTTTTTGCACATACCACATTTATAAGGTTTCTCACCTGTATGAACTCTTTGGTGTAAATTCAAAGAGTACGATCGAGAAAAACTCTTGTGACATATATCACATTTAAATGGTTTCTCACCTGTATGAACTGTTTGATGCTTACTCAAAGCACTCGAATCACAAAAGCTCTTCTCACATACATCACATTTATAAGGTTTCTCACCTGTATGAACTCTTTGATGTATATTTAAAGAGTACGATTGCGAAAAACTCTTCTGACATATATCACATTTATATGGTTTTTTTCCTGTATTAATTCTTTGATGTCTTTCCAATGTTGAATGGAAGTGAAATCTTTTATTGCATATATTACACACATATTCTTTTCTGCATTTTTTCTTATTCAAGCCAATATTAGAATTTGCAGCTTCCATAGGTGCATTGGCATTACTCGGTGAAGTATTTGCAACTCCTACAATAAAATAAAATAAAAGGGATGGATAAAAAACCTAAAACGCTATAATAATACGTTCTCAATTATATATCCCAAAGTAATCACAAAAAAAAAAAAATCAGAAAAATTATGAAACAGAATAATAGCAAAACGAGAGGCTTGAACAGATTCAAGTTTATTGCTAGAAGCATTATAAGAATAAAACTCTTTAATTTTATATTTACAGATTTTGCAATTCAAATAGTAAAATATCCCTCCTTTAAGAAAAAAAAAGAAGAAAAACTTGTAATTGCAATTAATTACACTTTAGGTTAAAGGTAGGTCCAATAGTCTAAGGGTTTATCTTTTGTTGCTGATATTTTGAGCAAAACAACAAGAGGGAAATAAAAACAGTGACCAGAAAAATATTCCCCCCTTTCTTACATAATTGTATTTAAAAAAAGCTAGTACCAACTCTGAAATCCTTTATTACTTAATTTTTCTTATGTTTTGACACCGTAATTAATTTTTAGAACAGTTACTAAAGCAGATGTTTTACGTAAGGTGTACACAAACTCCCTGGGATACAAGAAGATTGATGAAAGTAATTCGTTTTTGAGAACAATAACAAAATCAGCAATGCATGTCATAGTTCACTGATTAGCTGTCAGAACACGTGATTGCTAAGGTTTATGAATCGATGTTCTAATTTTACACTATTTTCCCACCTTGTTTTGGCTTTCACCCGTGGAAAAAGCAGCTTCAGATATCAAGACTGTAGAAAGCAGTTGGAACTTGATTATATTATATATGTACATAAAAATAACTGATCAGCCAATCAGCAACGGGAACAAAGAAAAGGTGATCAGTAGTCAGAACACGTGATTTTTAAAGCTTGTAATTTATTGGAAGCAGTTGGAACTTGATTACATAATATGTAGAAATAATAACCGATAAGCAGACGGGAAAAATGATTTTCAAAGTTCATAAATATTTGGATACAATTGGAATTTAATTATGTTACATATAGAAATTTTAACCGATCAACCAATCAACAGCCAAAAAGGTGATTTTTCAAAGCTCACAAGCCGTTGAAGAAGTGGGAACTTGATCACACTATACATAGAAATAAAAACCGGTCACCCAACAAAAAGTCCGAATACGTGATTTTTAAAGCTCTTAAATCGTTAGAAACAAATTGAACTTGATCATGTACCATTGTGTATATAATAAAATCACTCTTATATAACCCATTATCTTGTATCGATGGTACCGGTCTTCGGCTTACAAAGATAGTATTAATAAGGTTAGCCGTCTTACCATCATGTGAGTATCGTGTTAACTTATGGGCAATTTTTTCACCAAATACTCTGGGGGAATTGACAAAAGGTTAATATCTAGGTTTCGAAGGTTGAGTTTTAACAGTTTGAAAATTTGGAAGTTGATGAGGAAAGGAGGAGCTTGGAGATCCTTTCAATTAATTTTTCACAATCATTTTAAAGAATAGATATTTGAGACAGAAAGGGTGTCTTAGAGAGATTAGACTGTATATCTATTTGTGAAAGTTTTATTCACCTATCAAAAGAAATTTCCATAAATTAATTAGATTTGGTTGTTGATGAGAAATGGGGAAGATGTAGATCCTTTCAATAAATTTTTCACAACCATTTTAAAGAATAGATATTTGAGATAGAAAGGGTGTCTTAGAGAGATTAGACTGTATATCTATTTGTGAGTTTTATTCACCTATCAAAAGAAATTTCCATGAATTAATTACGTTTTTTTTGCGCGGAATAGCTTTAATTCTTCGATGAGTATTCTTCTGTCTGCGAAAAAAGAAGTTTTTTATTGTAAACTACAAATTAGCAGGCTTCTTCCTAGAATAAATTGTAAGATGATATTTCACATTCGACTTACATGAAAATGCTATCTCACTTGAATTACATTTACATGGTTTCTCATTAGTAAGCGCTCTTTGTTGCTGATTCTAACTACTTGATTGTGCAAAACGTGTTTTTCTAAATATATTTATACTATCTTTATATGTGAGCAATAATTGTGTATGCATGTATTTATGTTCTCGAAAACGGCTCCATATTTTATCGAGAAAATTGTTATCTTCAGATATTTTCGCAGAAAAAAAACGATCTAGATAGGTCAGAAGTCCGAGAAAAATCGTTAAGAACCTTATTTTTTTTTTGCAAATGACGTCATGTACTATGTTAGTAAATCATGTAAGCAATTCTTATGACATCATATATGGTACCATATAAGCATTTTCTTATGTGAAAATTATCCCCTTCAGTGGTTTGTGATTGATGTACCGTTTGATTGGTGATATATTTGTCCAGCTTTGTATAGATTTATAACAAAATAAATTAACTTTTAATTAATATTAAATAAATTAACATTAAATTAACAATTTAATGAAAAAAAAATAGATTTTAAATGTTTCCAGTTTTTGACTTTATTCAATGAAAATTATTAAAACTTTAAGGAATAAATATTAGTATAAGTATATTAAACTGACAAACCATGGTCATTTGCTTTATTTTTTCAGTAAAGTGCAAACAAAGTTCTGGCATGGGGGTTGCCAGTCCTACTCATGTTAAATTTTTGCTCATTTTGAGTTTGACTCGGTTATTTATTGTAATTTCTGTTTGTTTTTGGGTTTCATTTATTAATTGATTTTGATTTGTGGTAGTTTTACGCTTGGAATATTTGTTTATTTTATTTAAGCTCATTTTTGGTTTAATGTAGCTCTTTACTTTTCTTTGAAGAACTAGTTTTGTGGGAAAAGTGTTTTAAAATAGTTTTTGTTCGTTTTTTATTGACATAGTCATTAAAAAAAAAAAATAAATATGTATATACATATATATTTTCGGTTTTTTTATATAAGAATCCATAGTATGGCTTGCTATTTGTATGTTGGAGAAACCTCTTCAATAATTTTTAATCCTGACACAAATAGTATTGTTTAATTTAATATCAATAGAAAAACGGCTGAGAAGATAAAAAAAAAACATAAATAAATTTCGTAATGATGAAAATGTATACAAATAATACATTTTCAGGCAAACATCTATCATATATTTCATTTCATTAATGAGCATATTCATCGATTTTACATTAGGCTTGTCTAAAGTTTCTATTTTTTCATTTGAGCTCTCCAGAATTTCGTGCATGACTTTTCTCATGAAGATATAAGTTCAATAGACCTCATTCAGCAAAAATAAGAAATAAAAATAATTGAAAAACAAAATACTTTTGACCCTTAACCCAACAAAATTAATTCTGTATTTTTGTTTGAGTCTAGGGCTTTTAGTAAAATTAATACTCTCTACAATAAAATATAGTATATAAGAAAATATATATTAAAAGTATGTTATAAAATATAGTTAAAAACTTCTGGTAGGCAGCAGAGACCCGTTTATGTTTTTTTCCAGATCATAATCTATCATCATGAAATCAGATGATAATAAACGAATTTAAGTCTTGATACATAAGAAAGTGGAACTCTTTCAGGTTACGATTTGAATCGTTCCAACTAGACCAAAAAAACGGTTTAGCATTTAGAACAAGGAGATGAAACAAGAAAAATTCCGTCTTCAGATTAGTCTATATTCATAACATCGTCCACTTATCCATCCCAGTTTTTTTTCTTTTTTTCAAATAACCCATAATCCAATATATTTGATTCTTCAACAAAAAACAAAAAAAACTGAAATATACCTTGACAGTCAAAAGCTTTGGCGCCTGATTCCTGGGTGTTAAGTTGAAGTTTTAAAGATCCTGAAAAGCCAGGAAAATTACCCAAAGGTTTTGAGGAAATAAAAGAAGGTTTTGAACTCCAAGAACCATCTCATTATTACTTGGTAAAACATCTTCAACTTCTAAAACAAAATATGAATAAAATTGACATAAAAGGAAAATCAACAGTATATTTTACTAAACAAATTCAACATTTCGTATGGAAGAAATTGTGGTTGACACTTCGGAGGTGGCTCATTCAAACAGAGAATAAAACTTTGAGTGTCCATTTAAGGAGTCAAAAACGATAGGTCAACCAGCCACCCGTTCTATGCCCCCTTTAATTGCTTTCCTTAAAAAGACATTAAAGGGAAATTTTCAAAGCAACCATTTTATCTCAAATTGATAGAACGTTTCTATGACTATGCCTCTATGTGTGAGATACCCCACCAGAATCTTCGGCCCAAGGGCTATAAGTTATACAAGTTGTTAATGTTTATATATTGATTTTGTCATGTTGTGGCATTGTTTATATCCATGGGGCATTAGTAACAGACGGCTGGTGCAAAGAATCAGCAACCAACAGCTGATGAAAGTATGCGGACAAAAGGGTGACGTTTCAATCATGATCAAGAAAAGACGTCTCAAGTGGCTAGGTCACGTAATAAGGCACCCAGAACAGACCCTGACACGTGAGATACTACAAGCAGCCCCCACTTTCTCATTAAATAAAAAACCAGGCGGCCAGATGAAATCTTGGCACAACGTTGTTAGAAAGGATTTAGAACCACTTTTGGGGGATTCCAAATGCATGGTCACACGTGGCACAAGGCGTGACTGGAGTTTATTCGACCACTCACGGATGACAGAACCCAATGGAAGAATTTGGTCCAGTAGCTTCTTGATGTCCAGTTGGGCTGAATAGCCTTTGTCTCGTCTTAAGTAAGTAAGCATTGAAATTGTAATTTTGAAAGGGAGGCATGTTTTAGCCTCGGTCTTGAAAAAGGTTATGGATATGCAAGTCAAAGTTTTGAGAAATATAGGAAAGAATAAGGAAACAGCAATATTTTAGCAACAGCATATGGTATTAAATTGAAACTTTCAGGGATACAACTACTAATATTGAACTAAATCAAAAGACTTTAGGTTTATCCTATCATCATGTCTTCTCATCAATGGTATTAAGGAGAAACTTTCAGGGCTTTAACAACTACTAATGCTTCTACAACTGAGCTAAATAAGATAATATACGAAATGAGATTGCCAAAAAGGCGTATATGCAATATTCCATGAAAAATGTAGATACCACTGAACAGTTAAAAATTTAAGCTATGCATCAATGTGTTATTTATTAAAATTCTTCGAGATTGAACACTTCAAATTATTTATCAATTGACTTACCTACAGGTGAATATTTTTAGAAAGACCAATTAGGCTATCCTATTTAGTTGTATTTACCTATTTACATGACTATTCAAAAATTATATTAATTCTTTTTTTTCTGATTTGAAAAACATATTAGTCTTACTTAATATAGACATGTTCTCACTGCTATTTATCTCTTCAATTGAAAAGAGTTGTACAACTTAAATGGTTATTGAAAAACCTGAATCAATCGATACGCGTAAAATGGGCAGTACAAGCGTTTTGTTCTGCTTTCGGTGTAAAAAGGACAATTTTTTGCCTTTTTCACTACACAATTCAGTGTGGCAACTAAGGAGAAATTTTACACGATCAAGATGATCTTAATACTTTAATAACAACTAAAATAATAATCGTAAAAAATCACGGTTGTCAGGAATAAATAAATCCAAGATGGGGAAAATACATTTTCATTTTGATGCCCATGGTGCCCTAATCATGCACTTCTCTGCAACGAAAATACCCAACATTGTACTTTCGCTATATACATTTAGAGTGGAAATAAGAAATTTCCACCATTTTCTAGCAGGTTTTTGGAGCACGTCAGATGGATTCTGGATTGAATGATAAGAAAAAAAATATTGTTCGAAAACTCACCTTCATTCTCACGAATACTTGACTCAAGCTCATAAGACTTGAGATTACGATTAAGCTGTTCAAATACGTCAGGAGAAACCACCAAAGGAATATCTTCATGTTTGGGTGATAAAATAGGATATTTCCTTCCAAAAATATCCTCACTGAAATCTGGGAATGAAAATAAATAAAAATTGAAAATAAATCAACATTAAAGCCCTCACAAATATAACCCTTCTGTCATTAAAAATTATGAAGAACAAAAAGTAATCATTACATGGTGCTTCAAAAATGAGAAAAGAAAACTTAATTGTAAAAAAAAATGAAAAAAAAACATTTAGACATTAAATTAGATCTAATGTAATTGTAAATTGGACATGTCATTTTCTACACAATAAAACTATTTAATATCATGATCTCGGAGCAAAATATATATCTATATACATACATTTACTATCATTTCTAATTCCAAAAATATCAATCTGTTTCCAAAGTATACTTACCAAGCAGCCCCACACGTAACCCCGATATAAATTGATTAATGGGTAATTCCTTGGCACTCGGGATAAGCTTATTCCATAGTCGATTCCCTCTATAAATAACTGAAAAAGCAGTCCTATTTGAAAATAAGCGAGCAGCCTCAATATCTTATCTGGTCCGAGTTTCGTGAGAATGAACATTCGACCTTTCATGAAAAAATTCCTGTAAAATGGTCTGGAAGGCACCACTTACAATATGTGTACATAAAAACCAGTGTATAAAAATTCAGCAATCCAGCTGCAGACATTATATTAATTATTCTGTACACTGACCTGACCGAATCATGATTCCCTATTCCACAAAATGATCAAATGGCATTAACCTGTCAATCTACCATTGAACTGACATGATCAATAACCTTAGGGGGTACATAGGATATCTATGTAAATAGGAGTATTGTTAATGATGTTAAAAGTAAAGATAACCAGCTAGTAATGTCTAGGGTTAACCTAAAGATACAACTTGGGAAGGGTAAAAACTTTCCAGGATACTTTGACGTTGGTAGACTCCAGTATGAGAATTTGAGAGGAACTTTCCAGCAAAAGTTGAATATCAAATTAGAAAGTGTCAAATTTGACAATGTAGGAGATGGATCAAACAGTTTGAGGAAAATAGTTGGTGAACTCGCTGGGTCTACTTTATGTTTAATAAAAAGGGGGGATTCGCACAAGCAATTATTTGAGTGACATATCATATGAAAATAAGAAAAAAATTAAGGAAAGTGGAAAGCATTAAAATATTTGTTAAGGAGGTCTGAAGTGGATGTCATATGATTTTTTTTTTCAATAATAAAAAAATATATTCCTCTTAGTCCGAAGAGTACTTAATACTATTATAATGATAAACAAATATGATATAGAAAAATAACACTCAACGTATACCCTTCGGCTGCATAGTGCAGCCAAAAGGGGTATTATTGCTCAAAATGTAAAAAATCTTATTTGTTCTATTGATTCTCTCAGGACCCTTCGGTGTTCCATAGGGCACCATGTGATAGAAATTTTAAGCAAAAGGATAGGTTTGATAAAAAGTTTAATGTGTTTAGGCTAGTGTTGTATATGGTAAAAATCGATCATAGTAAAATTGGGTTTTTTTACGTGTTATACCGTAATTTTACGGACCCTCGTAAAGTTTGTAATTTACCTATTTAACCTTATTTACCGATATTTTACTGACCCATTTTATGAAGCCTTGCAGGGGCGTAATTTACGACGGGGCCGGGGGGGGCAATTGCCCCCTCTAGACCCCGGTTTGTCCCCCCCCAAATGAAATTCATTTTTTGGCAAAAAAAAACTTGTCAAATCAAAGATAAGCCAGCATAATCCAAGCATCAAGAGAATCAGGTCAGTTTTCTTTAATATATATTTGCCTTTATGGTACTTTATGGCTCATTTTTTAATCTTCGCATTCATTTTCACTTGATTTGGGAAAATTCACTCCAAATTCCCCCCCCCTCCCAGGATTTTTATGAAATTACGCCACTGACATCCTGTAGTTAACATCGCACATAACTACCCAAAGGCATGGAGAAACAAGCTTGGATGTGATACTGTTATTGTGATTTGTACTGGATACACAGCAGGACAAAAGAAAGTAATATATTTGTTAATTGCACTCATTAAGTTCATTTTTAAGTGTTTATAGTTGAGTGACAAATTATTTGAGTAGCCCCTCTCTTGCAGCATATCACCTTATTTACATAAGCCTATTCTCATTTAATGAACAGTTTATGTAAGCTCTGAGGTTAGAAATAAGTTACTGAATATTATGAATATGATTTTTGAAAAAGGGGAAGTACGGTACCTAACGATTTTAGGAAAACCTTAACTAAGCCACTTTATAAGAAAGGTGATAAAAGTCAGTGTGGTAATTATCGAGGCATTAGTCTGGTCTCTGTAGGAAGCAAATTACTTAGTAATATGATACTTTTTAGACTGAGAGATGCCATAGACAAAGTTTTAAGAGATGAACAGTGCAGTTTTAGAAAAGGTAAAGAATGTGCCGACCAAAATTTTCACTCTTATGTTAATAATTGAGAAGTGTCTGAGTTGCCAAACGCCTTTGATCCTCAGTTTAATAGATTATAAGCCAGCGTTCAATTCTGTTGATCGAAGAGTTTTAGTAAAGGTTTTACCCTTGTATGGTATACTAGACAAATACATTAAAGTGATTAGTGCTATGTACGAGAATAACACTGCTGTGGTTAAGGTAGAAAATGAGGTTAGCAGCTGGTTTTTTATTAAATCAGGAGTTAAGCAGGGTTGTGTTCTATCCCCCTTTATATGGATCATTTTGATGGATTTTGTCTTACGGAGCACGGGAAAGGAAATGGGAGACCACGGAATTAAATAGGAAAGAAAAAGCCTCCTGGACGTAGATTATGCTGATGATTTAAGCATCCTAGATGAAAGAGTGAGAAAAATGAATAAACTTTTAAAGGTTTTGCGAGTTCAGGGTGCTAGAATAGGTTTGAAAATTAAGGTTAAGAAGACTATGTCACTAAGGCTTGGAATAAGTGAAGATGAAAAGGTGACGTTGTGTAATGAAGATTGATCAGGTGGGCAGCTTCACTCACCTTGGTAGAAGAATCAGTAAAGATGGCGGGAGGAGTGAAGATGTTAAAAGCAGAATAGCGAAGGCTCACGGTGTTTTTTCAAAGCTAAAAAAAAGCTTGGAAGAATAGGAAGACATGTCTGCAAACCAAGATTAGAATATTAGGAGCTACAGTGATGACTTTGGTCAAATATGGCTCTGAAGCATGGGCGCTCCGAAAAGCGGATGAAGATTTTCTAGATGTTTCCAGAGAAATCGCTTAAGGATTGTTCTGGTACCTAACTGACTGACCGTATTTCAAACAATAGGCCGTACGAAAAATGTGGTTGAACACCACTCTCTAGGCCCATAATGAAATAAAGGCTGAAGCGGCTAGGGCACGTTGTGTAGATGAACGACGCCATACTGCCGAAGATTGTTCTTTTCGGCCAACCGTCTAGGGATAAACGGAAAGCAGGTCGTCCTCGTCTGGGGCGAGAAGACGTAATAAAGAAAGATTTAAAGAAAATGGGAAGTTCGTGGGAGGGTGTAAAAAGGGAGGCTCTGAATAGACTGGGATGGAGGAGATGCGTGCGTAGCTGTGTTGGCCTCAGGCGGCTTGGTGCCGTGGTGAGTTATTAGTAGTAGTATGTAATCACTAAAAGAGTTTCAGAAAGCAATATCATTTGGCCTTTGGGTCTGTAGCAATGTTCAGTAGTCTACTAAAGCCTAGAACACACGTAACTATTATCGGCGCCGATTTGTTAAATCAGTGCTGATTTCCTTCTCTTCAGCATGAAATGCCCAAATGCTGGAATATTACCTGAAATAAAATTATGTGTTTGGTTAAGGACTGTAGACTATCTTTAACCAAACACAGAATTTTATATTAGGTAATATTCCAATATTTACAAGTTTTAATTACCTCTTCTTACCTCTACCTCTACTCTACACTTTAGCGCTCTGATAGGCCTAGAGCGTTTTTAGAGGTGTATAGGATAGTATTACGACGGACACATTGGGCAGTAAAAAAAATAAGAAAAAAAAAAAAAAGCAATGCACCCAACTATTATTGTCACTATAATAAACAAAGGGCAAAAAATACGGTCGTTTATTTTAACGCCCACACCGACGAGATAAAAGCGGAAAATAATGGCAGAGGACATACTGCTGATAAGTGAGAGTATTTGCAGAAGTTTTATCATAAAAAAAAAAAAAATTGGAAGTCATAATTTTTTTTTCTAGCAAGAGAGAGGACGACTGTAAAAAAAAAGAAAATGCTAGATAAAATGATTTGACCAGAAATTAGATGAGCCAGGAGATTGGGCCCAAATTATCCCCTGCTTTTGGCCCTAATAAAATCAAAGCCTATTTATTATAAGTAAGACGAGTGTTTATCCCATTTATATGCCTTAAACTAAATAGTATTTTAACATGACATTTATTCACTTTAAGAAAATTTCTACCTATTGGTTTTCAAATTAGAGATGGGGTATTACCTTTTTAAGCCTAGAAAAATCTAAATATTAAAAAAATGTCATTAAAAGCTCAAAAAATTATATAGACCAAAAAAAAAAGCTCAATTGGTCTTCTAGCTACAGAGCATCTCTGAAACAGCAATTTTGCCCAATATTTCCAACGAAGTACCTTATTTTACCAATATTTCCTTATATTACCAATTTTACTAAACGGGTTTTTTATTTTATGTTAATATTGCAACAGTAGTTTAAAGAAGGTACTACTCTTGTGATTGTTGATTACCCTAATCAAAATAAATAAAGAAAAACGGGAAGAACCAACAGTATATATTTTTTTCCCTTACTTTTTAATTAAATAAGGAGAGACTAACCTGGTTTTCTCTCTGTTCTTTCCAAAATCTGAGTCTCAATGAGCTTAAAAAAGAAAAAAAAATTACACACAGAAATAGGGGCAAATCTTTTAGAGTTGTGATAGATTCGAATATAAAACACTTAACCACACATCTTCAAGTAATGTCAATCCTGTTAGGCTATTATTGATATGAATTTAACTGCTATTATTAAAAAATAAACAAAATAAAAAATACAACCCCGAAACTACCAGGTAATAACACAAAGAAGAAAGGGAAAATGCATCCATAAAAACGTTTTCTTTCACCCCAGAAGCAGTTTCATCAAAAATTTATTAAAATTTCATGAGATGCACTTATACATTTATACACAGAAAGAGGAGAGGGGTATCCCATCGACTGTGCGTAAAAATGCATGCTTTTGAGGCTCTATTCCCTTTCCTTGTGTGAAAAATGCTCAAAAAGGATCAAGTATACGCAAAATTCCAATTTACGTTTAGTAGAGTAAAAGAACATACATGGAACTTCAATTTGAACAAGTTGAAGAGCCCAACCGATATGCACAAAAGTTTGAACAAGCCTGTAAGCTTTAAAAATAAGAGGTGCAAAATAAATATAAGAAAAGACTAATAATAAATTTAAATTTGAACATTAATAAATATTATTATCAATACTAATATTGTAAATATTAGTATTGTTAAGAATATTCAAATAGTCTATGGACTTTATAGTATTAAGCTGAGAGAAAAATAAACAAATAATTTTCACTTGTACTACGACCTGTAACAGCAACACCTTGTATAGCAAACAAAAAGAAATAAAAAATTCACAATATTAAGACTGGGAGTGTCAACCTGCTTAAAACTACTGCCCTGATTTGTTTGTTTACTTACAGTTCATTAGCGCGAACTATTTGATGAGTAACCTAGAGCTAGATGTTTTATTTGTTGTAAAATCAACAACAAAAAAGAGAAAAAACATTATCATTCAGAAAATACACTTAGCCATTTCTGAGACAATCTGATATGTCTTTTTTGATAACTTGGATACCCACAATGTTTTTTTATTTAATTCATCATCCTCTTCAATATGCCTATAAAGCTTCAACTTAATACCCTTGACCATTTCTGAGATGTTACATATATGTCCTTTTAACAATCTGGATGCATATAGTCTCTTTGATTTAGTTCAATATCTTCCTTACCATTCCCTGAAAAAAAAAAATCAAATTACTGCACTTACTTGGATAATAATATACCCGTAGCTGTTACTGAAATATTGCACAGGAACCCTTTGGGTGCGTAATAAGATCTTATAATTTAGCTATATATCCATCCCACTGAACTTTTCCTGAAAGTTTCAACTTACAGCTCTATTCTATTCTTGAGTAATTACATCTACAACATTCTGACAGCCAAGATTCACTTAATCTTTTTTTGACTTAGCTCAGTATATTTGGTTCCAGTAATAGCAGTAGCAATAACAATAGCTTCAGTTGCACATAGCATCACTCACAGTCGCAAGTAGCAACAGTTGTAAGTAGTCACAGCCTCGGTAAAAATCAGTTTCAATCACAGTCATCAGTAGTTGCTGTCTCAGTCGAATTATTAACAGTTGCAGCTACAAGTAATGGCCGCCACAGTTAGAATTAGTCAAAGTTGTAATTAGTGGCAGAGATCTAAATAGTGGAAGTTAGAAGTAGTTGCAGCTGCAAGTATTAAAAGTTACAATTAGTGACTGTTGCAATGGAAAGTAGTAGCAGGTGCAGTCACAAGTAGTCATAATCACAAGAAGCCGAAGTTGAAAGAAGTCACAGTTGCAAGCAGTAGCAGCTGCAGTCACAAGCAGTGGCTAGTTCTTTTAATTTCAATTCCCAATCAAATGAGGCCCTTCCAACGTTTTTACAACTAGTTACAAATCTAATGGACTGGAAAAAACTGCATACAGCCCACTTTGCCTTTTACTAAGGAAGTGCTGCAATACCTATGACAAGCATGTCAATCTGAAGTCAATCCCATTCAATATTCTAACAGGGGGATATCTCCAGCATTTTTATTGGGGGTGGGGGGGGGGCAAGAGGGGTCCATATCCAAATAGTCAAGGGGCATGGGTTATATAATAATTATTTCTCCAAATTACTGGGAGGACAACTGCCCCCCTTACCCCTCCCCCCCCCAAAACGGCACCCCTGGATTCTAATATACGTGTTCAAGCATAAAAATTTAACTATTTGAGGCAAGACAATAATACTTGATCTTGCCTGATGCAGGAGAAAAATGATGAGAACTTCTCTTATAGGTAATTGTTTCAACCCACCACTATTTTTGGAGGGTTCAGGCTGTTTTTCAAAATACCTTTCAATTTATTCTCAAAGCAATATTTTAGTGTTCAACTGATTTAGATAATAATTACTATTCAAGAATCAGCTGGAAATGACAATTTTTCTCACTTTCCTCCCCAGTTTTTTTTAATGCGTTTTTTAATTTTTGGTCATCACAAGCCATGAGCCATTACTATGATAAAACCAGGATTATACATAACACACAATGGCCTTTGGCTTTTTTTGGCAGGATATAGTAAATAACAAACCCCAGTTGCAACAGATGCTATAATAGGAGTTTTACTGTAATGTCACTTATGGCTGTAACCAGTGATTATGTCATTCATCTTCTTATGTATGAATATGCAATTTATTTTGTCAAAAAATTAATTCTATTTTAAATATTATGTTTTGGTACCTACAAAAAGCTTTAGATATAGCAATGTTCTTTCTAATGAGACCTTAAACAGCCCTCTATGATGTTCTAGAGCCTCAGAAGTAGTGAAAAAGGAAAAGAAAAAAGATACAAAAAAGCCCACATCAGTGCTACCCATACAAAAAGATTTTCCTTCATGTCCAATCAAGGTGACTGTGGATTTTCAGCCATTACAATTCCTAAGGTGTACTTTTTGTTTTGATTTTATACCATATTTAGGGTTTGAATTTCCTTTCAATTTGCTTTCAAAATAACATTTCAAATTAATTTTTGGTTGTGATGGGCTGTGGCTTGTTCCCTACTAGGTTGCAGCTAGAATGTAGCTATTTGGTCAAAGGTAATGGTTGGTAGTAAAAACTTTGTCATAGTGATCAAGATCAAAGGCAAAATGAGCCTAAATAGAGCAAAGCCAAGAGAGATAGTCTCTGTGAGAGGTAAAGCATAGAAAACTTTTTTAGAGTTGTATAATAATGATTATTTTCACTTTTTCATAATAGTCTATCATCCTAGGTTAGAACTGAGGCAGATACAAAACGCTGTAAGGGTAATTCAGATAGTCTATCAGTTCTGTGAGCCATTTGATGGGTATTGTCAACCTAATTATGATTCAAAAATTCATTATGTGTTACAGGCAACTGTAACACATAATTAAGTCATAATTCATTATGACTTACAGGCAAGTGGTCAAATGTGATCAACTGTTCATATTATATGGGCTTTGCCTACTCGAACCCACTGGAATCAGCTCCGGTAGCAGCCATAATTATTTGCAGCAGCAACTAAATACCTTTTCATTAAATAATTATTTTATAAAAAGAAAAATATAATTTTTTCTTTTTTGTTAAGCAAAATAAAATTATTTTTACAAAGAAGATAACAAATTACAAAGAAGATAAACAGTTAAAGTCATCCTTAACTATTCTTATTACTGGACTAAAAATAGAAAGAGATCTACCAATTAGCCAAATGGAGAAAGACCTGTTTCAAAATAAAAAGCAATGATCAATCATGTGCTTAGAAAAAAAAGCTAAAAACTAATAAAAGAAAACAAATGCTTACTTTTTCACTGCCATTGTCAAAACGTTCTCCATCAACTTCAAACTGACCAGGACTATTGTCCCACCCTTTGTCAATACCTACAGCAAATTCATCTTTGATTAGCTGGAAAAAACAATCCAAATAAAAATTAATGTTATCAAAGGATAATATCATTACTATTGTTGTTGATTTTGAATTAAAATCAACCTGGTGGACTGTGATAAAATTTTTGGAGCCATGGCTAATTGGGGTAAAGCACAGATAGTCTCATTGAGAGGCAAAATGACATAGAATAGTCAAAAAAAATTCCAAAATTATATAAAAATAATTTCAGTTCACTTTTTGACAGATTTTCTATAGTCTATCCTAAACAAAGTTTAATCTTCCATCCAAAGTATATAGTTTTATGGACTGATAGATCAATCTTTCAAACATTCTGAAAAAATTAAGGTTACTTTCTATAGATCTTACTTGATCCTGTTCAGAAGAAAACAGACATATTCTTATAGCTCAGTGGTTTTTATTAAAACATATATAATATGAATATCTTTTTCGAATTGTTTACTGCAAATGAAGATAGTTATTCCAGGGGAATTCTTGATATGACTGTCTATGCCAGAGCAAATTTACAAGGACATATCTCCCACAAAGAAATGAAAAGGCAATTTAGCCAAATCCTTATCTTAGCATGTTGAAGGGTACGAAATTAAAAAGGTTTTAAAAATACAAAAAAAAGTTACACATGGCCAGGAGCCATGTAAACAAAAAGAGTTAAGGCTCTGTTCCTATTTTAAATAAAAAAGGAAAAACAGTGACCTGAAAACATAGTTTCCTTAAAATTTTAACCTATGTGGTAGAGAGATATTCTGGTAGATTTTAAACAGAACTGGAAAAAGGCCACACCTTTTATTATTACCAGTGATTTAAAATGGGAAGCAAACACATCTAGTCTAGTAAAAAAGGGTAATGCTGGGCTGCAGATGCTCAAGCTTATGTCAAAACATGGCTCCCCTCCAGATCACCTCCTCTGAATATTTACATCTTTTATTCACCCAATTCATTTATTCAGCGGGTCAACAAAATGACCCCCTCGCAAGATTGCAGTGCCTGTTGAGAAACTTCAGCCAGTATGCTGTGCCCATCAGTGGTAAGTAGAAATTTTTATACCTAGTTTTGTAAATATTTACAACAATAATCAGGAGGATTGATTATGTTTTTTTTTCAATATTAAATTTTTAATGTGACTAATGCTTTTTATTGTGACTATACCAAAGAAATTTGGCAGCGCCATGAAGACTTTGGTGAAAATAAAAGTTTATCTATCTATCCACTTGCAGGAAAAAAAATTAAGCAATTTTGGCAAAGATCATGGAGAATAATGGTAGCTATTGGATGTGTGGGTACCACTGGCACCACTTATTGGATGGGTGGGTACCACTGGCACCACTTATTGGAGTGTAAGTACCGCTGGTACCACTTATTTGATGTTTATTGTGCGGGGGTCACCACTTTTAAAGGCAAAAATGGCGCAAAGAGTTGCTATGCCACTTACTGGAGGGGGGAAGATCCCTCGTCGGCCCCCAAATTAGTGGGATTTCCGCGGTTACTCCAACGGTTCCGTATATACCAACGTGATCGGATGGTCTATGGCCACATTTAAAGCCAAAGTTTACTGATAAGATTTCTAACTATCTCTTTAGACTCGACCTAAGCTGAAAAGTTAAAAGAGTACATAGTAAAAAAAAGCTTACTGTAATCACTACACGTTGTATAAAAGAACTCAAAAACGGAACTAAAGGTAAAAATCTTACAATTCACTAACACACTTTTAGATGCGCGCGTGCGCGCGCACCTCTGACCAAAGGCGATGAATGGCCGAATCAAATCAGACTCCCAGCATCCTTTGAAGCTTTTTAAAACTCTAAATTTAAGCAGTATGAGTCATTGCTCAACTGCCTTTTTCAACCACTCGCTAATTAGTGGATTCTTCAAACGTCGTAATAAAAAATTTTTTGGATTTTTAGCTATTCAACATAAATGAAGTTAAATTTATAAGAAGGCATTTCTCTGAAACAACTGGAGCCGACGGTCCCAATACCTCCCTCCTAAGAAAAATGATCGCAATCACGCCATGGGTCAGAGCACAAAAAAAACATAAAATAAATAACACCAACTTAAAAATCACTAAACTTGTTTATCTTCTCTTCTACCAATGCCTGTGCTCTCTCCGCTTGGCTCTGGATTGGTCGTCCTCGACACGTCTCTACTGTAGGACCACCATGGTCTAGATAGTATGACGTTTACATTTGGTTATGAAAGTTGAAGTCCTCAAGATTCGTAGAAATTCATTGTGCACGGCACAATCAAAAACAAAAATTTTCTTGCTCTCACGAATTTACATTTGAGAGGAGCAGAGAATCAGTTTCTGGCACTTTCGATGATGCTAGCCATCGTGAAAAATTGGCTGCACTAGCTTCTTAATTTCCATCTGTGGAAACAACCCCAAATCTCTATAAAAAAGTAAATTGCCCCTTGGCATAATTTCAAATAATCTAAGGCCGAAAATACAAAGGCCAGTGAAAACGATAGGGGAACTGGAAATGAAGTAAAATTTTTCGCGAACCATGAATCGCCTTTTTTCTGGGTTCCCTCCCCTGGGATAATTAACTGAAGATTATATGTTGATGCTAATTGAAAATGAAATTTGGGTACATCTCCCACTGAATATAATTTGCCAGAAATAATTGTCGGTTCCCATGAAAAATAATAACTATGAATAGGGTTACTGGACAAAGGTTTGGGTGAAGTATGAAGTGACGGGGCGAGAGTATCCCCCAAGGACTCCAGATCAGAAAAGTAAAATCGCGGTAAAGGGATCACAACTTGTCAGCCAGTTGTACATTGAGGAAAAGGGCTATCTTTTGCGACTTCCCGCAAGGGATCTTCCCCAAGGGATTCCTCCCCCTCATAAAAGAACAAACCCTCTTTTGAGTTGATCAGACCAATATCAAATTCCTTCCCAAATCTTTCCAATCCGACTCGAAATTCCATCTACCCCATCTGTCCTCCCACTCGTTGTATGTCATTCATCTCTATTTTGTAATCATTTTCTTTTATTCTCCATGGGCCTTTGACCTCTTTTTCCCCCTTATGATCAATTTTATCAAGGCATGGCCTAGCTGATATTTTTCTATCCTCCCTATTTTTTATGTTAGCTAGGAACAGCTCAGATATTTTTTCATTCTTTCTCGCTACCCAGTGAACCTCAAGGTTGTGTCTTTTGTCTGCCTTTCTTTATTTGTCTCTACTTTTCTCAAACCTGTCAATTGTACAAAATACAAAATAATTGTTAAATCTGATTTGGACTCCAGTGTCAGCCACATTTCATTGTATTACTTCATTGTAGCTCCGTTTAATATCTCTTTTCTCTCTCTTAGTTTTCTTTTCTTTTGTAGTAGCATTAGATAAATCGTCATGAAATCTGAATTGGACTCCAGTGTCCATCCTTGACTGCATTTCTTCATTGTATCTCCGCTTAATATCTTTTTTCTGTCTTTCAGTTTTTTTTTTCCTTACTACTTCAAAAAACATCGCGTCATTAAATCGGAACTGAACTGCGGAATTTAGTTTTTCATACTGTTCAAAAATTTCTTGAACTTTCAAAGGAAAAGTGCGTTAAATGAGTTCCATCTCCTTACCCTTTATCACATTCAATAGTTAATTTTGGCCTGTAGGCCTACTTGTTATCGTCTCATATTCATTAAAAGTATTCTCAAGTTTTCTATTATTTGCAAATTTTCCCGAAAAATCATTCTCGCGCGTCTTTTTTTCAATATTTTGTGGTCTTTTTACTTCCGCATCCCCTTTTTGTGGATTATCAACATTTTGAACCAGCGTATCAAGTATTTCGTTTTTCCGACAGGGTGGCACAGCCTACCAATTTGTTTTATGGGCCGGTCCACCTCCCCGCCTTGTCACTGAAGTAGCATATTTTTCCGTCGTAGTGTATAATGTCTGGTAATTTTCTTTTTCTCGCGATTGATTCTTAGACAAATTATTATGGCTATCTGACAGCCTAGAAGTTGGTTGTAATAAAATCTCACTTTCTAGAATTCCCCAGCGGGCTTCGATTAGGCCTATCATGGTCCTTGTAAACTCTTCCTTTTTTTTCTCTAGCTATTCTTCCTTCCTCCATGAAATTTAATATTCGTTGTGCCATTTCTATTCGAGTGCTTTTTCGCGAGCCTCTGCTGGATCTCGATTCAACACTGCTCCTTCTATTCGGACTACTTTGTTTTCGTCTGTCATTATTTCTTCTTAATTCATTTTCTGAATCTGTTTGTTCTATATCCGTATTGTCTCTTTCTTCATAGGCTACTCTAGCCTTTTCGTCCTCTTTTCTATTCTTTCTAATTTCATCTTTCTCAGCCTGCATTTATTCCTTATATTCTTGGTACTCTCTCTCAAAGCCTCCCCCTCAATATTAGCCTTTCTTTCCATTTTCCTACTTTTTCTATGGACTTCCGCCGCCCTTCTTGGTCTTGAGTTAATCTTATCTCTGTCCGACATTATTTCAAAATTCCATGTGTCATTATTTCTTATTAATTCCTTTTCGGAATTCATTTGTTCCATATCTGTACTATCTTTATCCCGCAATTCTCCTTCATTTAGTACAGCCTCTGAGGGATGAGTTCGTCTTGTTTTTTCACATATTATCTCTTCCTTGTTTATTTCGTAACCCCTCATTTTACCGCGTATACTTCTCTCCGATTATATTATCTCTTATTCAATTAGTCAATCTTGGTAAGTTCAAAAACTGTCACGCAAAAATTATGGTATGCAATTACTATTGTGAATTATCAGCTCCGTGTAATGAGATTCAACAATTTTTCAAATAACCAGAATGTCTAGACTTCATTAGGGAATAACGACTTCTTTCACAACAAGCAGTTTTACGCAAGTGAATTATATCTCCGAAAAACGAATTAACAGGGGTTGTACGAGAAAATAATCAGAAAAACCGCGCAAATATTCCACAAGGGAATTAGCTGGACTAAACTCAAACAGGGGAACTACCCTGTAAACAAATTACGTATCATCCCTGGATACTCGTATTCCAAATATAATCTCCTCCTGGGCAGATTACTCAATAGGACAGGTGCCTTCCACCTTCCTTGTCTAATATGCGCACAAACTGACAAATTCTCCTAATTTGCCGTCCTCAATACTCTTATAACCTTTGTCACTGAAGATTATATCTAAGTCCACCAATTCACTCAAATATTAATCCCACATTCAATGTTTTCGTATCTTTCCTTAAACCCTGTAATACTTTTAAATACGGAGATTCCCCTACTGTAAACTCAATTCATTAATTTCACGTTATTCTTTTTCTATTTGTCTAACAAGGCACACAGCCCATTATAGACCTTCTTATTAATTAATTCCATATTTTTTTCTCTCTATATATAATAATATAGGCCACTCTCTAGGCCAAAATTCACCTGTCTCTTCGAAAAAGCAAAATTCTTTTGCTATCAGTGCTGTTTATAGCTCCTTTTCTAGCTGCCACCACTTATTGGATGTGTGGGTACCGCTTGCACCACTTATTGGATGTTGAATGTGCAGGGTTCACCACTTTTAAAGGCAAAAATGGCACAAAGAGTTGCTATGCCACTTACTGGGGGGGGGGGGGGGAAATCCCTCGTTGGTCCCAAATTAGTGGGATTTCCGCGGTTACTCCAACGGTTCCGTATATACCAACGTGATCGGATGGTCTATGGCCACATTTAAAGCCAAAGTTTACTGATAAGATTTCTAACTATCTCTTTAGACTCGACCTAAGCTGAAAAGTTAAGAGTACATAGTAAAAAAAGCTTACTGTAATCACTACACGTTGCATAAAAGAACTCAAAAACGGAACTAAAGGTAAAAATCTTACAATTCACTAACACACTTTTAGACGCGCGCTTGCGCGCGCACCTCTGACCAAAGGCAATGACTGGCCGAATCAAATCAGACTCCCAGCATCCTTTGAAGCTTTTCAAACTCTAAATTTAAGCAGTATGAGTCATAGCTCAACTGGCTTTTTCAACCACTCGCTAATTAGTGGATTCTTCAGACATCGTAATAAAAACTTTCCTGGGGGTTTAGCTATTCAACATAAATAAAGTTAAATTTATAAAAAGGCATTTTTCTGAAACAAAAGGGGCCAAAGGTCCCAACAGTAGCCTATGGGCACTTTGAACTAAACAAAACCAGAATCTGAGAAAAAAGAAATGTCAGATCAAAGAAAAAAAAAATCTTAATAGCAAAATCAGACCTTGAACTTAATACTTTTTAACTGTTAATATAATAAATTTCTAGCCAGAGGTATTTTTCAGGTGGGGATTGAGATTCTAGTATCTAGGTATTACACAAATATCATGTTACCTTTTGAATTCAACCTAGCCTAGTTGCTTCCTGAAATTGAAATAAAATCAAATACATAAGCCATCCTTTGGTCACACAACTTTGAATAAAGTGAACCACAATAATAAAAAAAAACTTACCAGTGGGTTGCACGCAGTAATGTCTGTTTGATAAACAGAGGAACTGGCTTCAGCAGGATAGTTTACCAGCTTATCATTTGAGGTATCTGCTACAGGAGTTTCTAGATTACTGGAAGAATCTCCAGCCAAGAGGTTGTCTTGAAAGGTTGTATCTACTCTGTTTCTCTTTACAGCAGGTTGAGTCATTTGAGTATTTTGAGCAAGACAGCTAGGTTTCAGTATCTGGTTAACTGTCTCATCAGGATAAGCAAGACCTTTAACTTTAAGCATTTCAGCCACTTTTATTAATGAACTAGTTTGAGCATGTGGAACAGTCACTTCACCTGCATACATAAATTTCACCAAAGCTTGCAGATCATAAAATATCACATCTTTTAGAATAATAATAGGATGGGGATGTGAAATCTCTAGAAACAGTGTTTCAAAGTAGGAACTACAAGATGAGAGAACAAGTCTGTGACATTTGATGCTTTGACTGTCACATGATAAGGTGACATCTGTGAAATGTTCACTGTTTAATAGAGGTAACAAAGCTCCATGAAATACATCCAGGTAGTTGTTCCACTTTAAACAATATAGTTTTTGCCCCATTTCAAAAATAGTGACTAAATTGTTGAATGGCACAAACTTGCTGAAATAGATTGAAATATACAAAAAAATATTCAAAATCACCAGTATTATAGGCACTAAAGGAAAAAATTAAGAAAATACTCTACAATTAGAAATAGAGCAACTCAGTGCATGTAGGGTAAAGGTACCAATGATTTGACAGTTTTTGTAAAAAAAAAAACAGTTTTCCTACTCCAGAAGTCTTAATTTAAAGACTTTTGGTTTGAAAAGGGTTTCAGTATGTAGGAAAAACATCTAGGAATCTAACTGTTTGATGAGAAGTTTGAACTTTTATCTGAAAAGGGTCCAAAACTCCAATTTTCTGAAATTAGAGCATTTTCACCTACAAATTTGACAATACAAAAAAGTTACCTGTTTTCAATGCAAGTCAGAACCCAATTCAACATGTGTTGAAATACTTAGGAAAAACCTGCATTAAATACAAATAGTATTTAGTATAACAAAATTGTTTCACTAGCATTTTGGAAGGGATAGGGTCTAGGAGAATGGGAGTGGAAATGAAGAAATTTAAGAAGTTTATTGCCATTATATTTGATTTGGTGGATTTTATATGCTGATTCTTAGCTTCATCCACAACATAGGTTAATTTGTTGTTTTTTTGTTGGGGGGGGGGGGCCACTTTTGATATTTCTATGACATGGTTCTAAGCATTTACCCTCCCCCCCTACAAAAATAAGATTTTCCAAATTTGATGAATTTTTTTTAGTTCCATTGATAAGATCTAAGGAAAGGGAAAAAAGACTTCTATATGAACCTCTGCAGTTTTTGGCAGTAGTGGACACCCATAAATTTGACAGCTTTATTTTTGTCAATGGACCCTGGAATTTTGACACCAATTATTTCTCATTTGTTTTACATGTTTAGTGAAGTTTTGATAATCACCTATATTTTGAAAGGGCCTTTTGCTGTCTGTTGACCATTTTGACAAGGTTACTACAAAGTATTTGCAAAAGAAATAAATCAACTTGTAGAAGCCATTATCCATGGTTGAATTTGACTGAAGGAACATTTTTAGTGCACCTGGTATTCTACTACATTAAACAAGAATTTTTGACACTTGGAACCTAGTTTTAATGATGTAATATATGTTGCCTTTTTAATTTAATTTTATCAAGAAAAAGCTAATGTGACTAGAATTCAGATAAAATCAGATGTATCTTGATGCATTGGTGCTAATCCCAACTTTTTTTTGCAATAAATAACCAAGTAACAGCAGTTTGAACATTGTATACCTGAAAAATTGTTGGGAGCTACTTTCTTGTTGAAAACAGGAAACTAACTGAATGAAATGTTATTTTCTTATCTGGGTGTACTGGATATTGTCCCAATATTTCCTACCATTGAAATACAAAAATGGCTCCAAGAGATGGCACTCCAAGTCACAGCTAAGCAGTTAGCTATTCTGTTTTGAAGGAAATTTTCAACAGGGGTTCTGAAATTACACTGTCAAATCATCAATACCTTTAACCTATTTTTCTTTCAAAGCTTTGATATTCTATTTCAATTTATAAATATACCTAGCTTGATAGGCTAATAATTTTGTCTCTATGAATGTTGAACAATAGGCTATGCTTTCATAATTTGCAAGGATTTTTATATCAGCATATATACAGTTTAGTTTTAGTATTAAAACCTGGGGTGTAACCATCGAAATTCAATGTATTTCATAATAAATTAGATTTGAAATTCATTTTGATCAACAAACCCATGTGTCATTGCAAATTTTGAACTGTGGATTATTGCCTCAAAATTAAGTGTCAAAGACATTGTTCCAAGTCTAGTATGTTATTTTCCTAATTAATAAACCCTAAGGTGTTACATTATAGTTACTCACATTGGCGTTTGAATTTCCTTGTGTGTTTTATAACTGATAATATGTCTAAATTCCGATTTCAACGCTCCCTTATTTTGAATTTTTCTGTCGCTGTTGCCGACGTACAACTGCGAAAACAATTTTCTTTTGGATGAATTTGAAAATCAAGAAAAAAAGCCAAAAACCACACAATATATGTTTTTGATCCCGCCTAAGAAGCCGCCAGAGAAGGGAAACCTGTTTATAGGAACAGGAGATGAAATAGTAAGTCCGTTCTAATCTTCTTATTCTCTCTCTGTATCAAGAACCCCCCTCCTTAACAAGAACAGGATCAACAGTTTCTAAATCCGAATATGATTCCTTCCGATCCTTCTCATCAGATTTCATGGATGAAACCATGATAACTGTTGGAGCTAATACTACAATAAAGAGTATTCCCCCTTTGTAGGATGTTATTTCCAACACAAAAACTCCCACGGAAGACTTTTAAAAAGTTCTCCCTTGGAATGCCAAGAAACGTAAAAACATTTCTCCAGCAAAACCCTTCAATTCCCAGCCCAAGAAAGACCACAATATCTCCCCCCTAAATTACTTAGAAATTTTTGCCGAGCAAACTTTTATTGTCAAAGATATTGCCCAAATCAGATTGGCAATTTTCAAAATAATTAAATTAGAATTCTCATTAAATATTAATACAAATGGTGCAATTTTAATCTCTTTGAAGGATAAAGCTGCATCTGAAAAACTTCTGATAACTAATAATCTTTTAATTATGTCAAACAAGTGTGGTTATTGGTCTACTCCCAAAAAGGAGACAAAAATTGATATTTACAATATCCCAAGAGACATAGCGCTACAAGAGCTGGCCACTGGGCTAACAAATAGCCGAAGGGAGCCTATATCAGTGTCAAGTGTTTCTAAATTAGGTAAACCTGATGCTACAGGCAAAATAATCAGCAACGCATTCCTATTTGGTTTGAACGAGGAGGCAAACCTGAATCAACCATTGCTGTTGTTTGGCCAAAGAAAAGCCTTCAAAGCCTACCAGTTGAAGCCTATCCAATGCCATAAAAGTTCAAAGCTAGGGCTTATAGCTAAATTTTGCTCTTCAAATACTATAACCTATGCAAAGTATGATAACCAACATAATGAGGATGCTACCTGCCCCAAAGAAGAACCCAAATGTATTAACTGAAAAGGCCCTCATAGATTGGAAAATAAGTCTAAATGTCCATCGTACAAAGAAAGAGCTATTGCTTACGCTTTTGTGGCTATGGAGGGTAGAGTAATATAAAGTCAAGTCTCAAACAAGCGTAATAGATCAAAACTTCTGGTACCTATTTCCATTGGTGTCAATCAATCGAGTACCCCCCCCCCTCCCCCCTCCGACCAGCCAGCATTCCCCATTGCCTAATTCACCAAGCCTTGAGGAAAACAAAATAGGAAATATTCAATTCGAAACAAAGGGTTTATCTCCCCTTTGCATCAACGAGAACGATTATCCCCCTTTAATACTCCCGTCGAGGAAAGAACATAGGCAAGAAGCGTCAACCCAATCCCAAATAGTGGAAACTACTTATCTGATATGTGCCTCTCTATGCTCAACATGTTAGTTCTGATAAAAGTAACCCTGCCACCCCAGCAGAAGTCGGATATTGCCAGTGAGATAGCCTCAACCTATCTCTCAAAATAAATATTTGCCCAGGCTGAAGCTCGCTTCACCCAAATTATGAATAAGTACCAACCATCCTGTTCAGCTCTGATAAAAAAAAACTAGTGACTGACAAGGGCTGTCAGCCCAACTAACTGTTCCCCTGTCTTCGTCTATTGCTTATCCCAATAATTTACCAATTTCAACCAACATTTTTTCCAGCTCAAATAGTTCACAACGCATTTTATGTAAGGATAAAATATTACCAAGTATTTATAGCGGAGAACTTTTGGATAGTTCCACTTTTGAATTTTGCGAATCGCAACTCAGATAAATGCGGTTTAATCTCGCTTTCTAGGGCAATAATGAAAGAAAGGTTAAGGTAGATAGGGCACGTTCTGCGGATGAAAGATGACTGATTGCCGAAGATTGAGCTTCTCGGACAATCACCTGGGGTTAAATGAAAAGCAGATCGACCGCTGTAGGGGTGCAAGCCGTCGTAAAGTGGGATTACAAGGAAAAGGGAACTTCTTGAGAGGGTGGAAAGAGGGGGGCTTTGAAACAATTATGACGGAGGAGGAGCGACTGTAGCTGTGTTGGTCCCAGGTGGCTTAGTGCTGCGATGAGTTTTTAGTAGTAGAAGTAAAAGAGCAAACATAGCACTTTCATCTGACTTTGATTTTTCTTCTCTTATATTTGAGTCGGGAGAGGGGCACTGTAAAGTATTATTCCCCGGCAACCCCCAAATCCAGGAAAGGCTCTGTATTGGGGGAGGGGCCTTAAATATTATTGATCACATCTCAAGGAAAAATTCCGACAAAATAACAGTAGTACTATAAAATTTATTTTTCCAAATATCATGGTCGCTTTTTCAGCAAAGCAGCCCCCCATAGAGGGTTGTCGGTATAATTCTGGGATATATAAAACACTAGAACAAAGAATTTGTTAATACATAATTGCAGTGTGTTTCTATTAATCAGAGAATCAGGTCTCTTTTCATTGTTACCCACATTTTGGAGTATCTTCAAATAACATTTGAATCAACTAATAATATTGAAATCATAGCTCAATTTTTTTCTTCAAGTAAGGAATATGACACTAAATTTATTGACTTCATTTTTACTTTTATTTTTTTGGAATTACAAACTAACTATTGATGAGAAATAAGTGACAAAAAAAATAATATCGACAAGTTTAGTTTTTCAACTGGAATTGTAACTAATCAAGGCATTGCTAAGTTTAAATTCAAATAATAGGCGTATCTTACAAAAGGTAATAATCAGCGTTTGGGTTAAGTTTCTTTTTGGCTGCAATTATTTAATTAACCACTTCCTATCATTAGACTCAATTAGCGAGCTCTGTTAATTAGAACCCCCCCCCCCTTTTCCAAAAAAAATACAACCATCTCCTGAATCGAAATTCTAGTCTTTGCCTTGATCCTCCTTATATTTTATTTCCATTTGCCCCTCCCCCCTCAGTGTCTAATTTTGAAAAAATCTAACATTGTTCGTATTCTCAGTAAGATTACCTTTTTTGGTTATTTTCATTGAATAGGTTAAGATATTTCAAAATACAGTCCCCACCCAGTGCATAATTTTGTGAATTGACATCGCTGCTTCCTGACTTATTATACGACAATTATGACAGATTTTATTCCGAAAAGTAAGTAGCAAATTTCTATTAGTAGATTTGTTTTTCGAAAATATTTCTCACAAATTATTATATTTTCAATTTGTTATTCCTTAATGGATTAAACAATTCAAATTCTTTAGTTATAATTATATTAAACAAAATTATTGAATAAATATTAAAATTATTCTAAGGAGGAATATGCATTGAGAAGCTAACTCTTCGTCTTTTATGCCCTCTGATCCCTTTGGGCTCATAAAAAGGGAACAAGAAATTTTAATATCCAATCATAAAGCACTTGGCCCGGACTCTGGGGTTTGTGCCAACCTCAAAGTTTTTATTATCTGATGTTTGAACTATTGTTAACAAAATGGCTATCTTAGAATATATATTGGGTGGGTTTTGGAAAATGAGGGCATGGCGGGGGGGGGAGGCTAATTGCCCTTCGATATATTTTGGCTCTATAAAAGTGAACTAGAACTTTCAATTTTAAATCAAATGAGCGCTCTCTGAAGTTTATACGATCATTCCTTCTAGAAGAACCATTTTAGAAGAATTTCTCATTTTCGCGGCAAATGCGAGGATATTCGGGGGGTCAGATTTAATACTAGGGGGCTTGTCATTTGAGTCCCCTCCAAAGTTTATACGACCACTTCTTCGATTAAAACCTTATAGGCCCCCACAGCATAAGTTAAGGCCCCTCTTCGGGTTCTGAGGGGGGATTGTTGACCCCGAAGCTTTTGTTATCTGATCGTTGGACTACTTCACACAAACTGGCAATCTCAAAATTTTTATCGGATGCATTTTGAAAAAAATAGTGTGTGTGTGGGGGGGGGGGATTCCCTCCGATCCCTTTTGGCTTATAAGAAGGAAACAAGAACTTTCAATATCCAGTCAAATGAACCACTTCTGAAGATTATATGACTTATCTTTACATAACAATAAAAACCTTATATATTCTGGGGCATAACTTAAAACACTTGTTCCCGGGCTCTGGGGGTTTGTGCCAACCGCTAAGTTTTTATTATTTTATGTTTGAACTATTTTTAACAAAATTGCTATCTCGAAATTTTTATTGGATGGGTTTTGGGAAATAATGGCGTGGAGGAGAGGGGGGGATAATTGCCCTTCGATATATTTTGGCTCTATAAAAGTGAACTAGAACTTTCAATTTTAAATCAAATGAGCGCTCTCTGAAGTTTATACGATCATTCCTTCTAGAAGAACCATTCTAGAAGAATTTCTCATTTTCGCTGCAAATGCAAGGGTATTAGGGGGGTCAGATTTAATATTAGGAGGCTTGTCATTTGACTAACCTCCCAAGTTTATACGACCACCTCTTCCATTAAAACCTTATATGTCCCCACTGCATAAGTTAAGGCCCCTCCCCGGGTTCTGAGGGGGGATTGTTGACCCCGAAGCTTTGTTATCTGATCGTTGGACTACTTCACACAAACTGGCAATCTCAAAATTTTGATCGGATGCATTTGGAAAAACAGTGTGTGTGGGTGGGGGGGGGGAGATTCTCTCCCATCCCTTTTGGCTTATAAGAAGGAAACAAGAACTTTCAATATCCAGTCAAATGAACCACTTCTGAAGATTATAAGACTTCTCCTTAAATAACAATAAAACCTTATATATCCTGGGGCATAACTTAAAACGCTTGTTCTCAGGCTCTGGGGGTTTGTGCCAACCTTGAAGTTTTTGTTATTTGATGTTTGAACTATTTTTAACAAAATTGCTATCTCAAAATTTTTATTGGATGGGTTTTGGGAAATAAGGGCGCGGAGGAGGGGGGGGGGCTAATTGCCCTTCGATCTCTTTTGAATCTATAAACGTGAACTATAACTTTCAATTTTAAATCAAATGAGCCCTATCTGAAGTTTATACGATCATCCCTTCTAGAAGAATCATATATCCCCCAGGGCATAACTTACAACGCCTGTCCCCGGGCCCTGGAGGGTTGTGTCAACCCAGAAGTTTCAATATCTGATGTTTGAACTATTTTTTATTTATTTATGCATCAAATTTTTTATTTGATGCATTTTTTTGGGGGGGGGCTAGTTGCCCTCCGACCTCTTTTGACTCTTAAAGAGTGAACTAACACTTACACTTTCCAAACAAATGAGCCCTCTTTGAAGTTTATACGACCATCTCTTCCATAAGAACCATAAATGACCCCAGGGTATAACTTGCAACGCCTGTCCCTAGGCCCTGGGGGGTTTTGTCGACAACAGAGTTTTTGTTATCTAACCTTTTAACTATTTTTAACAAAAGGGCTGTCTCAAAATTTTTATTTGATGTATTTGGGGGAAAATGGCATGGAGGGGGAGGGTAGTTGCACTCCGATCTCTTTTAACTCTAAAAAGTGAACTAGAACTTTCCCTTTCCAAAAAAATGAGCCCTCTCTGAAGTTTAAATGTACCAGGAGTAAAATGCGATATATTTAAAATATAATATTCCTTCCTTCTAAAGATTATTCGGGCATACATTAAACGTCCTATAATTGCGTGCAATTACTGCTTCCAAGAGTCTATATTTTTAACAAGCAAAAAGAGACATTGTATTTCAAGCTCCAGTCAAACAACGACCCTGATCGTTTGAATTTCGCTAAGATAAGTAGTAGCCAAAAAATTGCTACGTACGATATTTCTAAGGAAGTTTAAACGGCAAAAAAACTGTGTGAACGCCTGAATCATCTGACATATCTTAAAGAGATTATTGGACGAGGATTCACGTCCTTGGGGTACGTGAGCCAATGGCAAGCAGTCCTTACAGCGCAGGACGAAAGAACTGCGTTTAGTAGTGGGGTAGATGTGTTTTTTAATTTTAATCTTAAGTCAGATCTGAAAGGATTAGTACATCAGACCTAGAGAGATTCAGACGAATTTATTATATTTTGATCACCGTTATTGTCATTAAAGTGACCCGTTGCTGTACAACTAAGTATGTAAGTTCAATAAATCTATTGTCTTTTTTATCTGTGTTTATTTCATTTTATATGTCTGGATCTAGCCTGATAATAGGCCATTAGTTCGTATGTCTCCAAGGTAAATGCTCCCAAGGGAATCAGATCTCCAGATAGCTCAACAAAGAAGAGGCCACATTTATATGTCTACATATTCGACCATCTCCCATTAATTGAGAGCGGCGCTAGCCTAGTTGACACAATCTCCAGCGCTATAAGCGGCGCTATCGGAGATATTCCTATCGCCGAAGCCTAGAGAAATATTTCTAACCCCTGTTAGTCTATAAGGATCCCTATCTCTTAAATCAGATCTGATCGTGCTGTGGAAACAAAGCTCTGAGGCGACAGAATTTATAGTTCAATAATTCATAATTACTATTAAAACAATACATAACAAATGGCGCGAGTCGGAAATTGGAGAAAAACATGCGAACTAGTTAGGCTATGAAACTTTGTAATTTGAATTTAATTATTGGGAAAGATACAGACATATAAGAAAAGTGTTTAGGCCTATTGCCGCTAAGCTACGATAGGAAAACTCTTATATCTCATAGGAGATAGTAGCATCCCCCAAAATATATTAAGTAAAAATAAATTTATTTTCAATTGATTCAAAAAAAAAAAAATGGAAGAACTGAACGATTTATTAATAGTGATGAAGTTAGTCGCAAAAAATATAGAGATTGCAAAATCTATACCAGAGTACAATGGTCAGTCAGATATTGACGAATTCAATATCCAATTGACCCAGTTTGTACAACTAACAAAAACGGATGTCGGAGCGTTAAAAGACATGCTCCTACTACGATTAAGAGGCCAGGCCTTAACCTTTCTAAAACAGGTCGAACATACCATAGGCAATAACGCCAACTTGCCAATAAATACGGTTGATGACTTGTTAAAAGCATTCAAAGAGAGATATATAGAAACCAGTTCAATAAATAAATTAAAACATGGAGTAGTGAACTTTGATTTTTCACAAAATATAAGGGAATATCTGGATAATATACGCATTTCTGTAGAGGCAAAATACGGAAGTGGTTCTGGGCAAATGTATGAAAAAGTCATACTAAATACCTTTTTGCAAGGGCTACCCCCAAAACTATATAGAGTAGTAATATCCAAAAATATTCAGGCGTTGGATCTTGCAGTCCAAGAGGTAGAGCGACTAACCGAATTTGATAAAATGGTTGCGAATCATAGTAATGCAAAAAATAAACAGCCTAGGCGACTCAAACGCGAACCTAATCTTCAAGGGCGATCAAGCATCCCCCAATTTCCTTTCAAGGAATAACTCCCCAGTAGCACAAAGAAACAAAACGCCAGAACCCGCTAGACAGAAAACAGTACGTTTTCAGCCCATTAACCCTACAATAATAAGGTGCTATAACTGCAATCGTGTTGGCAACATAGCGAGAGAGTGCCACTATGTTCCCAATCCAGTACAAATAACTGCTGTCGGTAATACGCAAAATTATGGCAACCATTTGTTCAGAAGAACAAATTTTAGCACCGGTTTTGCAAAAGGTTATAGCCAGGGGGGATTGCATCAATCAGTACCTTATAATGCGTACCAACCAAATTTGTATAACCTTCTCCCCAACAGGCAAATTAATTATCGGTTTGAAAACCCCAAATACTCGCCAAGGCAAATATAATGCGAGAATGCAATATAGAAATCATGAAAATTTGCCGATGAGAAATGAAAATTTTACAAGCCAACGGCACTGGCAGTCAGCGCCAGCAAATGGCACTGACACGAGACATCCACGTTACCATAATAATACATGGCAGAGACAGGCAGACGTAAATCATTTAAATAGGCCTACGGAACCTAATACGTCTGAATATCTATTACAGGCACCGACACATGAAATAAATTCTCAGGGAAGCGCTTCAGGCCCCTCAGAAACATAAATTAGACCCAGAGGATGCCAAGAATATTTAACAGGTTCAAGACAATATTAGTGCCTTCCTGTTGTGATATTATTAACAAGTTACCTATATTTAATTATTTTTGTGTAGAAAATTTTTATTTTAAGGGTTTGATTGACTCAGGTGCAACAATTGGTATCATAAACTCTTGCGTATTTAATATGTTCCCCCTGCACATTAAATGACAGAGGAACCCTAATAATCCCAACTTAAAAAGCGTGGCAGGTAATAAGTTAAATGCAAAAGGGTCAATTTGCCTAAACTTAAAAGAGACAATAAAACGTTCATGACAAATTTTATTATATGTAATAATTTCCCATATGAAGTTATTATAGGTGAAAATTTGCTGAGGTCTAATAGAATACTATTAGACGCAGCCAACGAGAGACTTGTCTACCCAGCTAAGGTAGGGGAAGACATTTCCACCTTAAGAAATCGTAACAGAGGTTATGAAGACAACATAACAGTAAACAAAATTTCTAGTGGTATAATGTCGAAGTATTTTGAACCCCATGTCTCACAAAGACAGGACATAATTGGAAATTCGTTCAATTACCCTGAGAGATATTGCAGAAATGAAGTAAATTTAAATAATAAAAGTATTGAACCTGCGAAAATAAAAATAGAAGATATGCGACAGTACAGGTCAAAGGAAATTCAGAAAATAGTGGAATTGTGGAAAAACAAAGTAAAACCCAACTTGAAGCCGCAAGATGCCGCAATGGCGCAGCATAGCGCCAGTATGAATCTAATAAATAACGAAAATAAAGAGAAATATTACGGATTCGCGATAAGGAAAACAAAAGTCCCTCCCAAAACGATGCTAAAAATTCAAATATCACAGATGATCGAGCCAGTGGTTAGCAAATCAGAAATATGGTTTGCGACACCGTCTGAAATACCCCAAAATCTGTTATGAGAGGAACAGATTATATCTTATGACAAAGGGGAAGGTTTTATTTGGGTAACCAATAACCATGAAAATGATACAGTTACATTTAAAAAGGGGACGTGTTTAGTCCAAATCCAGGTTTTAACGGAAAATGATTTAAATAGATGGAAAAATTCTAAAAGAAACCTAGTTAACGGTATCAAAACTTCAAACAACGAATATCCTTTGACTAACTCTCAGTGTGTAAGCAATTTTAAAATTTAAATTTTTCTGTATAGTTACATCAATAAAAAAGTTGACGAATTACTTTTTTTTGTAATGGTTGTTTTTTATTCTTATTAGGTAGATACTTTGACGGTCCATTGTTGTCAGCTGAATTTTAAATCTTCCATCAACCATGATTAACAACAGACATTCTGCTCGCCGCATAAGCACACTAAGTGGTTAAAAAATAAAATCAATGAATTAGAAAAAAACGAAACTATACGCCCATGTTTCAATCCGTATAGCGCACCAGTGATTTTAGTACCAAAAAAGAATGGAGACCTTAGAATCGTAGTAGATTATAGGGCCCTCAACAAACAAGTAGTTAGCGATAAATTTCCTCTACCAAGAATAGACGAAATTCTTGACTCAATTTCAAGCAAAAACAAAATTTTCACTTCTTTGGACCTTACCCAAGGCTACAACCAAGTGAAAATAGCCGAAAAGGACGTCCATAAGACTGCATTTTCAGCATCCGAATATGGTTCTTATGAATACTTGAGAGTACCATTTGGGCTTAAAACAAGTTCAAGCGCGCTATGTAGACCCCTATTGCACCTTTTAAGAGGATTAAAGAATAATTCATTTTGTTGATGATATTTTATGCGTGGGGGAAAACACTGAACAACACTTAGCAACGTTAGCTAAGGTGTTCGAGAAGTTCAGGCAAGGCAATTTAAAATGCCGGCCTGAGAAAGTAAATTTATTTCAATATAAGATTAAATTCTTTGGAGTAGTAGTAACCCAAGGAGAGATATCCCCAGACCCTAATAAAATACAATGTGTTAAAAACCTCAAGCCCCCCAGAACTATGAAAGAATTAAGGGGAATTTTAGGACTCACTGGCTACTTTAGAAAATTCGTACGCAATTATTCCCAAATTGCGAAACCCCTCACGGAATTAACCAAAGAAAACTCCCATAATGTTACCTGGTTCCAGGAAGCTCAAATTTCCCAAGACCGTCTCAAAAAGGCACTCACTTCTGAAACAATTTTGTCTCTCCCTAATTTCAAAAACGGAAAATTTGTGGTTGCCACTGATGCCAGTTCAAAAAGCATTGACGCAATTCTTTTGCAAATAATCCCGGTAGAAAACCCTAACCCTCCATAGAGAACGCCTAAACAAATAGAAAAAGCTATATGCTATTAAAGTAAAACTTTATCAAAGACCGGAAGCAGTTATTCAGCCACAAACTTAGAATTGCTATCTTTTATCTACCAATTGGACAAATTTAGGCATCATGTAATTGTTAGAAAATATATACTACGATCGGACCGTAAAAAATTGCAGTACCTGTGCACATTTAAAAACCCCAAGGGCATTCTAGCTAGATGGATTATGAAAATCCGAGACCTTGATTATGAATTTGAACATTTAAAGGGAAAACAAAACGCAGCTTGCGACTTTTTAAGTAGATACCCAGAAAATATTCCATCGGAAGCTGAAAAAAATAAAGTTAACACCATAATTGTTAAGAGCAAACATGTATGTAAGAAAAACAAAGTCAAAGACGCAGTAAAAGAAAATAAGATTAACTATTGTCCCTTGTCTATGGAAAATATAAAAAGAAAGCAAAAAAAGGACGAAATATGCGTAGCACTAATTGATTATTTTGTGAATGATGATGCATTACCGGATCAATTTAAAACTCTTAAAAAAGATATAGATAATTTTTACTATGATCTTGATGATGAAATACTGTGTAGAATTGTGACTGCTCAGACAAATAGAAACCAAACCTCATACCTGTGTTACTAATACCTGTGTTACCACAAAACTTGATAGGGCCTGCATTTGAATATTTTCATTCGGACACAGGTGGACATTTAGGAGTTATGAAAACGTTCCATAAGTTAAAACAATACTTTTACGCACAATCTGCACTGACAAAACTTAAAGAATTTGTAAGTACATGCGAAGCATGTAACTTGAGAAAAACCCCCCCAGCTTATCCAAATCCTCCAATGGAAAGGGTCCCGGTAGCAAATTACCCCTTCGATATTATTTCATTTGACCTATACGGGACAAGTGGAGGCTTACCTGTTTCAAGCAGAAATAATACTTGTATTCTTTCGGTTATAGATCATTTTTCTGGATTCACTTACGCAAAAGCATTAAAAAATCAAGGTGCTTATGCCTCAAGTAAGGCATTAGCAAAATTATTTTTACAATTTGGCATTCCTAATAAAATTTTTAGCGACAACGGGAGCAATTTTGTTGCAAAAGTAACATAAGATTTAATGAGTTTCCTTAACATAGAGAAAATGGTGACAGCGCCGTACCATCCACAAGCTAATGGCAAAATAGAAAACAGACATAAAATATTTTCGAACGTTCTAAGTATTTATACAAAAGACAATTGGAGCGACTGGGATAAATTCTTACCTTATTTAACCAACGTAATCAACACTGCTTATTCCGAAACAACCAGAGACAATCCATTTTATTTACTTTTCGGTCGAGATTTTAAAATCCCATATGATGAGGTTATTGCATCTCGTCAGTATTATAACGACTCAGAAGATTATAAACAAGAATTCATAAATAGAATGAGGAAAACTTATAAAATAGTTAGGCAAGAGTTGGAAAAATGTAAAATAAACCAAGAGCTAAGAAACCAACCCAAAATTAAGGGGAATATAGATTTCAAAGTAGGAGACTTCGTTTACCTAAAGAACGAGGCAAAAACAGAAGGAAAAAACTTTCAAACAAATATTCTGGACCGTACAGAATAGTCAAAAAGTACGATAATGAATATACCTTTAAAATGGAAAACTCCGATGGTGGAAGAACTTACAAGGCGCATGTTAGCCGAATAAAAAGAGCCAAATTTCCAGCGAGATGGGTATCACATCCCTCTTCTACTGATTCATCAGATTCGGAAAATGAGCCCCCTAGGTCAAGATTGGCAGAGCTAAAACCCTTTAATTTCAAGCAAGACTATTTTGAGAATGACAGTGATCAGGAAAATTTTGAAGAATTCTTAGCTATGGAAAATCTAGTTATTCCAAAGAAAAAATCCCTAATACCAGTAAAAATAAGAACACCAAAAAGTTAAAAAAGTTATTCATCGGCGAGTGCGGGAGATTTAGATTGTACATTATCTCCAAAAATCCAATTTTTTCTCGATAAAATTTCGACCTCATGTCCCCCCAAAAGATTTCCAGACGATATTGTTTCCCCTGCAATACCAATAGAAAGGCCCCTGCCATTGCAGGAAGAATAAAACAGAGCTGTAGAAACCCCCGGTATTACTGTAAATAAAACTCCTCCCAAAGATTTAACTAAAACAAACCTGCAAAAAGCTATGGATTTAATAAATTTTCCCATAAAAACGAGTCAAAGTACATTGCCCGGGAATAAACTCCAAAGGATGACCAGCAAGGTCAATATCATGATATAACTGTATCCAAGGCCAAACCTAAACAGTGGACTTCATGGAGGGAAACCCTAGTGCAAAAAATGCCCCATCCCCCTGAGGACATGGCATTCAAACAATGGAGGAACCCCGCAAAAACTATTGATTCCTCCCAAAGCTCTCAAGAGTCTTTGAAATCTCCCAGTTGAGAACTCAAAAAGAAGACTTCGGGAATAAACCTTCTACGTTCAGAGGAGCAGAAATTTACAAGAGACAGGCAGATGACACCTTGAACAATACTATCTCTAAATTCTCTAATCCGGATTCATTAGAAACCCAGGTAAAAGATCCTGACGGCAACTCAGAACTAATATTAGCTAAGGAAATAGGAAAGTCATGGCCGATCTCAGCTATCGCACACGGGAAACAAACGAAATTAAAAGGGCAAGAATTTTTGAAAAAACAATACAAAAAGTTTGACCTTATTTCGCTAAACAAACCGAAAAAGAAAAAACCGCAAGAAACAGAGGAGAAAATAACGACACAGTCAGGTAGAACGGTTAAAAAACCTGACAGATGGAAATATCCCTAATTAACAAAAAGACAAATTTCAAAGATAATAAATTTAACACCATAATAAATTTAACAGTGTGCAAGTAAAATTAACCAAGTCAATATTAATGAAAAAAAAAATAATAATAACACAAGTGATCTCAAAACATTGGTGATCAGAGAGAAAGGCCCAAAGTAGGAAGCTCGTGGTCGACTGAGAACGACAAGTGACGTTGGACCACGTATTGTGGTAAGCCCGGGGAGTAACTCAAGGCCATTTATTTTTTTTTTTATTTTTTTTGTAAACTATCGTAGGAAGGGATATTTTTCAGTCCTTCAAGTTTAAGAAATTAGTATTTTTATGCCAATCAAGGCCAATCAAAACAATACTTAATGGTTGAATAAAAACTTCTGTGAACTAGATAAGTTTTCGTTTTTTGAATCAGAATGCTTTGAAAGAGAAACAGAGCGTTTACTTTAAGATATCTCCGAGGCGAAAAAAAAAAAAAAAAAAAAGCGTTTTAATTTAATTATATTTTATATATTACGTATTCTGTCCTACAGCTGTGTTTAATATTACTTTAATATATAAACAAAGGCATTAATTTCTTTAGCTCCTTGGCGATAAATTTAATTTCATTAGTTTATATCTATGACGTATACAATAACAGAGAGATCACTGTTCTATAGTTCTGTGACAAAAACGTCCTTTAGTTTCATTGGTTTATCTTTGACATATCTTGAGCTCTAATTTTTGTGACATATTTTCGCAAGTCAGTCACGATTATATCTTACCTTTACTGACTCAGGTCTCCCTCGGATTTTCTTTGAAAAAATCGACCCATGCCCTAACCAAGATGGATATTATCCAAAACAAGAAATTATCAGTACAGAAGCGTCTAATTATATGAAATATTTTATCTTAGTGCAGATTATAATTATTTTATTTTATATGATATAAATATATCATATTTATTTATTTAGTGCAAACAATAGCCTTCTAAAAAGATATTGATACCAGTTCTTCATTACGCTTATATTCTTTGCCAAGCATCAACTGGAATCTACGCGGGCAAAGCTTGGAATCCTGCATCTAATGACCTTATTCGAAAGGCGAATATGAACACCAATGTTAACTTGCAATTACGAAAAAATTCTGAGACCAAGCACTTCTGTATATCAACTGTTAAACCCGGAACCCCATGAGAGCGTCTAAGGCAAGAACTAGGGAAGACATCAGAAAATGAGTGGGTCTAGAGGTGCCCACTTGTCCTTATTATGTCCCGTTCCCCCAGTGTAGTATCGTTTACGTAAAACAGTGTGTTTATGACGCTGCAACATGCGTTTCTTAAACAGCACGGACGTGCTGGAACAATGCAGGCATGAAATAAGTTGTAAAATTAGACCTAAAAAAAAAAAAAAAAATTAACCTTGTAGCATAAACTCTGTTTAAATTATTATTTTAAATCTAATTAACTAAGTGTTGAAAGAAGTTAAAATAAAGTGTATGTAGTAGTATATATTAGAAAGTATAATAAGAGACCATACTTAAAGTTAAAGAATTAATATTTTATAAGAAACTTCTATGTATTGAACTTCCCAATGGGAACAATTATAACCCAATTAATGCGTGAATTATTGTATGTGTATTTACTTCAAAGAACTGGTGATTCTGCCGCGTTGTTTTTATTACAGGAAAGTAAATGGACACATTGGTCATTGAGTATTACAATGAGCTGCCCAGTACAGATACGACCCAGTAGCATCTATTTTCATCATATCTCAACCAACGAAGAGTACTCACCATAACTCCAGGCAACTTTCATCCCAACTTCGTCTACGAGAACAACAGTTACCCTTGATCGTTGTTTCTTCGACTATGAACCATATTACGTATCAGGTAACACTATATTTGAACCTCAGTATCAAGTGCTTTAACGAACTATATAATCAGATAAATTCTGAGAACCCCATCGATCAGTACAAGATTACGATATTTAAAGATATTCGAAGGTCAAAGATATTCAAAGAAATTTAAAGACATTTGAATCTTAATATAGAGATAATCTGAAGTTTAACTCTAAGAACCAGGTTAATCAGAAAAAGATAAACGATATTTAACGATATTCGAAGTTGAAAAATGTTTCAAGAAGTTTGAAGATATTTGAAGCTGAATTTAGAGACAATTTGAAGCTTAATTCTGAGAACCCCATATATCAGAAAACGATAAACTATGTTTAAATATATTTGTGTTTAAAGGATATTCGATGATAAATTAACATATATGATACTGAATAGAGACAAAATTAGACGTTTAATTTTTGAAATACCATCAAGCAGTATAAGATAAACAATATTTAATGATATTTGAAGCTAAAAGATATTTGAATGTGTTTTAAGTTGAACTTAAAGACAATTTATTAAGAGAGTCACTATAATATGACGACAACCCGTTTCAAAGGGCATAAATGAACAATTTTACGCAAAAATACATTCTCTCTGTGCCTCAAAAATCCTAAAAATTATATGCTGAAAAGAATAACACCAACACCTGTAGTGGGAAGAATAATTTCCCAGTTGACTATTAGAACGATATTTAATGGCCATTTCCAAGTTGACTATTAGGGAAAACTTACCGTGTAAAGACAACTAGACTCGAACTGTTCCATGAAGAAACCATAACGTAAATGCTTCAAAATTTTTGCCAAGACAAGAACAGTGAAGAACAATAATTTACGACAGAAGGGTGTAGTACACTAAGGACACGAAAGGTGATGAATAGATGTGAAGCTACATGTGTTACTTCCTAATAACTTTGACAATTCAAAAATCCCAATAGTGAAAGTGTTTTAATGTTATCAGTGAATATGAAGAACCAAATATTGTATGTTATAAATCCTTCATGTGTGTACCACAAGTAGAATTAGGTGTAATATTATCATGTTATTCACTTAACGTAGTGTAGATAGTATGTAGTACGTCATATAGACAGCAAAATCAAAAAAAAACTAATGTAAAAGTAGAATAGCCCCAACTTTGTTGGAAATGTAAAAGTAATCAGTGTCAGATATAGAAAAAAAAATCCTTAGTATAGTAGCTAACCTAGAACCATAAATAATCTTAGTCCTGTAGATGAATTTTAGATAGGGATGTAGAATAAAATAAGAAAAATAATTGAAAATTTTTTAGCACTCATAATGGCGCTTCACTATTGACTAGGGGTAATTACCGAATGGGAAGGGTAATGTGTAATATGGTCAAAATGTGATATATTAAAATATAGTATGCCTTACTTTTCAAAATTAGACGGGCCAGAATAACTAGTCCCCTCATTGAGCTCAAATACTATGTCCAAGAGTCTAAAATTTTAATCAGCAAAAAGAGAGATTGCATTTCTAGCTCCAGTCAAACAACGACGCTAGTCGTTCGAATTTCGCTAATATAATTAGTAGCAAAAAAAATTCTACGTACGATATTTCTAAGGAAGTTTAAACGGCAAACAAGCTGTGTGAACGCCGGAATCATCTGACATATCTTAAAAAGATTATTGGACGAGGATCCACATCCCTGGGATACGTGAGCAAATGGCGAGCAGTTCTTACAGCGCAGGACGAAAGACCAGCGTTTGGGAATGGGGTAGATGTGTTTTTTAATTTTAATCTTAAGTCAGATCTGAAAGGATTAGTACATCAGACCTAGAGAGATTCAGACGAATTTATTATATTTTGATCACCGTTATTGTCATTGAAGTAACCCGTTGCTGTACAACTAAGTATGTAAGTTCAATAAATCTATTGTCTTTTTTATCTGTGTTCATTTCATTTTATATGTCTGGATCTAGCCTGATAATGGGCTAGCAGGTCTCAAATAAATGCTCCCAAGGGAATCAGATCTCCAGATAGCTCAAGAACGAAGAGGCCACATTTATGTGTCTACATATTCGACCCTCTCCCATTAATTGAGAACGGCGCTAGCCTAGTTGACACAATCTCCGGCGCTATAAGCGGCGCTAACTGAGAAATTCCTATCGCCGCAGCTTAGAAAAATATTTCTAACCCCTGTTAGCCTATAAGGATTCGTATCTCTTAAATCAGATCTGATCGTGCTGTGGAAACAAAGCTCTGAGGCGACAGAATTTATAGTTCAATAATTCATAATTACTATTAAAACATTACATAACATATACGAGCATCTCTTCCATAAGAACCATATATACCCCCAGGACATAACTTACAACACCTGTCTCCGGGCCCTGGAGAGATGTGTCGACACAGGAAATTTTGTTATCTGACCCTTGAACTATTATTAGCATTCTAAATGATTTTTTTTTTGGTAATCATCAGTTTTTTTCTCAATATATACGAAAATACAGTCAGTAACAGGATCAAACAGACAGCAGACTTTTCAATAATAGAATTTTTTTCTATAGTAAGATGACATCTTAGTACTTTAAAGCATAAAACACACCAAATTGCTATTATTTAGTTGCATAGAACAATTTTGGAGTAAAATCAAGCCTCTGGCCCAAAGATTTTTCAAAGAATTCCATTTAAAAAATCTCCTAATGAGATGTATTACAAGAAAAATTTTATAATAAATTTATCAATTTCAAGCCAAAATTTGTCAATGATACATAATCCCATGTAAAGTCAATTAAGTTGTAATTCTAATAGAGCAGTATATACTGTTTATACATGCTTTTGTTTCTAAATGAATTTTTTTTTGGTAATACTCAGCTTTTTTTCTCAATGTCTACAAACATAGTCAGTAACACGATCAAACGGAGAGCAGACTTTTCAATAATCGAAGTTTTTTCTATAGCAAGATGACATCTTAGTACTTTAAAGCATACAGCATACCATATTGCTGTATGCTTTATATACTCCTTCTTTATTTTATCTGAAGGCTCGTGGAGATTTACATAATTTCGGCATGATGTACTCTTTTTAAGGCATATAGCACCCCTTCCCTCGCCTAACATATGACCCACCACCCCTCCTCGATAATAGCTGCTGCACTATTATATAATTTTCTTCGTTCTTTTTATTAGTCTGCATTTCCATATGGCTGCTCAATTTTAATTGTGGGGATGATTTCCTAGGGTGAAATTTTCCGGGACATCGTCTCTTGTTAGTTTTTGTGGACTGAACGGATATTTCTTTAAAGTAAAATTTAAGGTGATATTTTTTTTTATTTATACAGAATAATTTTTAAAACACACGGCCAGGAAACGTGTAAATAGTTCTTTTCACCGTTAATATCGATTTCAGAATGTCTGACTTATTTAGAAATTCAAGTCAGAATAATAATTTAATACGTAATAGATTACTAATTTATTTTTCACTGTATTATACATTTTATGTAGTTCATTCTCTGTTATTCGTAGTTGTTTTCGTTCACCCCAAACTACAAAGCGATTTTTTTCGTTCACTCCAACCTACCAAAAGCAAACATTTGATATGTAAATGCCTCAAACCATGATTGATGGGAGATATGATTTATTTTTATTCTTTTTCTACTGTTTATACCCATGAATCTTAACGTTGGGCGAAGTAGTCCTTGAAGCTGCGCCACGCCGATATGACGGCGGCAAACGTTTGATTTAGTATCGGCGGCGGCGCGCCGCCAGGCACGCCGAAATTTTTTTGGCGGCGCGCTGCCTATTTCTGACCGGCGGCGCGCCACGGCGCGCTGATGATTCTTATTAAAAATAATAATAAAAATCAAACTTCACCAAGCACGTTCAACCTCAACTTGATTTTAGTAAGGAGTTTTAAATGGTTGGCTAAAAACATACAAGAACAATATGACAAAACAGAAATTTGTTGGGCCGTGCGGAAAGTGTTTATGTTCCCCGTCAATCAGACCATGTAGAATTCTCACTTTTAGCCACTAGACCCAGGGAAACCTATGTTGTGTTAATGTTTAGCGTCGCATTATTCCTATAAAATCCCGTGTTTAGTCATTTTCTTCTTGTTAATGACTTGGGCTAATGTGTGTATAACTATCAAAGTTTGAAGTTCAAACATCTCCTAGTTCATCAAATACATAAGAAAAGGAAGTGACAAAAACAAATAACAACATAAAAAAAAACACTGTATACAAGTTAGATACCATGGCTTAACAATAATTTTAAATCAGCGGTTACATCACTTCAGTTACAATTGATGTAACAAAAGTGAATTAGTTAACTCTGCATGGAGCCATTGATCTTTTTGCAGTCTTTATCAGTCCTGTCGTTCTAAAAAGCCGTTTAGCTGGGATACTTGTGGCCAGTACAGCCAAAATTTGACGAGCGTAAACTGCCACTCACGGGATGTGATAAAAGCATTGGACCTTGGGGTCCCTAAGAATGCCGCAAATGGGCTTCTTCTTTGTATCTGCTGAAATAAGCTGTTTTTATAAGGGAGAAGTAACCTGCACCTTTACCATAGGGCTCCTACGCCCTACAGTACAGAGGGAACTAAACTGCACCTTTACCCGCTTTTCTTGTCAACACGGAATAACCCTCCAAAATTCTTTCCTGAAAGAAGTGGTCAAGTTTTGAAGTTCCAAGTCAAAGTTTAAGGCTACTTTAACTTCAGTGTGCTCTGCTTACTGTGCAAAAAAAAAATGTAATTCATTTGTATAGATATATTACTACACTAGCTCTAGCTCTTTTCCAGATTAATTAAAGAAAATATTTCCACAAAATAAGTTTTTCAAAGAAAAGTAAAGAACTCCATTAAACAAAAAATGAGCAAAAATAAAATCAATTAATCTACCAAGCGGGAAACTACCACAAATCAGCATCGATAAATAAATGAAACCCAAAACGAACAGAAATGATAATAAATAACCGATTCAAACTCAAAACGAGCAGGAATTAACATAAGTTGGGCTCAAAACCCCTATGCCATCCCAGAACATAATTTGCACTTTACTGAAAAAATATGAATGTTTTTAATTTTACAACTTTAATAAATCAAATTATATTAAGATTTTGATTATTAAATATCAGTAAATTTATAATAATCTGACAATGCACATTCATTTGTATTTTGTTCAGAAAAGTGCAAATTACGTTCTAGCCTTGGGAAGGCATAGGGGTTTTGAGCCCAACTTATGTTAATTTCTGCTCTTTTTTAGTTTGACCCTGTTATTTATTGTAATTTCTGTTCGTTTTGGGTTTCATTTATTTATAGATGCTGATTAGTGGTAGTTTCAAGCTTGGTAGATTGTTTGATTTTATTTTTGCTCATTTTTTTGTTTAATGGAGTTCTTTACTTTTCTTTGAAAAACTTATTTTGTGGAAACAGTTTTCTTAATTAATTTCTGTTCGTTTTATATTGACATAATTTTTTTAAGGGAAAAAGAAAAAAATACTTTAAATCTTTCCGTTTTTTTAAGGATTTATTGTTTGGCCTGCTATTTCTATGCTGGAAAAAAATGTTCAGCAATTTTTAACAACATAGACCCTTTTAAAAATCTGGACACAAATAGTAGTGTTTAATTTAGTTTCATACCACCTCTAGTTGACCTGAAATGGAAAACTTGATACCATTCGCAAAAAAATCTGTTTACTTTCTTTGATAGCTTGGATACACTTTTGTTACACTTCTTCTTCTTCTTCTAATTCACAGCAAGGCGAGCTATTCAGTTGATACTATTTAGCCCTTTTCTTTTTGCTTCACTCTGTGGGCAACAGATCTACTGGCTTGGTTGTCTCTTATTTATTAGATATTCTCAGATATCTTTCAGTAGATCTTTCGACTCAAGGAGTTCAAATATAAGGTGATAGATATCAATTTCTGTGCTCTGTGTGCAGGTATAGTTGGCTAGGCTCTTGGCTTATGGTGAGATTTTGTAGTGTTTGAAGCATTTTAACAGTTTACAAAGCAAGGTATGTTGTGCAGACGTCAGCATATTACATTCAAATAGGCAATGGTCAATTGTTTCATTATTCATATTAAAATGCCTGCAAAGAGGGGACAGGGGAATTGAACCACTTGAATTAGAAAACTTATATGAGAATGCAAGAAAATTTAGTCCATTTGTTCCAGAACGAATTCTATGATAAATTTTTAAGAAAGATACTTATTGGGAAAGGGGGAAAGGATAGGATTAATCTTACTAAAATTAATATCTGATAGCCTCCATCGGTAAATATCTCTAATTGGGATTGGTCTCTCACTTGGCTGGTCAATATTTATAGCATTTTTTGCTATTTCATCAACCTGATGATTACCACTTATGCCAGAGTGGCTAGGAATATACTGAAAATAAGTTTTTATGCCACTTGAATCAAGATTATCTATAATACTGAGACAATGATAAGTGTCAATGTCCAACTTATACTGAGGAGCTGAGGCCAGCAACTCAAGGCTTGATAGAGAGTTGGAGTATATGATAATATTATTTGAATTTGCAATCAAAGGTTGGTTTTCCTTAAGGTGTTCTAATGCCATGATTATGGCATTTAACTCAGCAGACATTATAGATAAATTTTTATATAATCTCTCGCCCATTGCAATTTTCAGGTGAGGAAGGAAAGCACCACTTGCAAGCTTCTCATTCATTTTTGACTCATCAACAAATATTTGGAAGAGATTTTTATAGGTGATTGTATTAACTTCTGCAAATTTTTTCTGGACAAAAGCAATGGGGGTTAAATCTTTGTTCCACTTTGAGAATTCAGTATTTATTATGGGACTTGAACAATTCCAGGGAGGGGATTGGGGGAACGTCAGTGCAATAGACTTTGCTGGTATGGGGAACTTCTTCTGAATATTGGCATACACATCTGCAATGCCTCTATACATGGCTGGATATCTTAACCAATTATGTAGTGTGTGTGAGCTATTTGATTCAATTTTTGTAAGATGTTTTGTCAAGAGAAAGCTACGCCTCTCCCTTACTGTTGCTAATCCACTCTCCATAAGCAGAAACTTGGTGCTTGTGGGTTTCCTAAGACCAAATATGAGACGTATTATATCATTTTGTGTTGTTTCAATTTTTTGCATCTGGTTCTTTGCACATACACCATAGACGATGAGCCCATAGTCAATATGGGGTCTTATATGTGATTTATAAAACTGGAGTAAGGTTTTCTCCTTACAGCCCCAGGGTGTGGAAAGAAGCCTTTTTAGTATATTTGTTTTTTTATAGCATTTTTTTATTGTGTTTGAAATGTGGAGGTGGAAATTAATTTTTTGGTCAAGCATGAGACCTAGGTAATTAATATGATTATCTTTTGGAATAGGTGTTTTATTTAGAGTTAGTTTTTCATTAACATGGTTTCTCTTTGGGTGAAATTGGATTATTTATGACTTGCTAGGTGCAATGGGTAAATCTGAATGTTGAGGGAATTTTTCAAATTGGAAAAGTGACTTTTGCGGAATTGACTATGCTATCTCAAAGGTGTTGCCAGATGACCATAGCACCAGATCGTCAGCATATTGTAGATTTCTGTGGGGTAGGTTCATGTCCCAGAGATGTGGGGCAAACAGGAGGCAACTGAGGACTGCTCCCAGAGGAAGGCCTTTGGTTATTGTCTTTCGGGGTGAAGAGGCTGAACCAACACAGACAATGAAACTTCGCAATTCTATGAAGGATTTAATAATAGATACTAACTTACGGGGTAATCCGGGGTTTGCAAGTATGATTAAAGGGATTTGGTGGTTCACATTGTCATATACCCCTTCAAAATATAGGAAAGCTGCAACTAGGACATTATTTTTTTAGAAAGATTCATTGATTGCATTAGTTAGTAAAATGAAAGCTTCTGTTGAGGAGTGGTGTTCCCTAAATCCAGTTTGAGTGGGATGGATCATATTATCTTTTTCAACAAACCAGAGGAGTCTGTGATAGATCATTTTCTCCCTTATATGCCCCATCAAAGGAGTAATCATTATGGGTCTATAGGACAAAGGGTTATCTTTTAGTTTATTTTTCTTTAGAATTGGTAGGAGGGATGAACATTTCCATATATTGGGGAACATAGAAGATGCCCAAGCGCGATTATAACAATTTAGCAGTTCTTGTTTGTAAGAAGGGGTGAGATTCTTTATCCATGTAGGGTGTATATTGTCATAGCTGCCGCTAGTTTTGGTCCTAATATTATGTATTGCATTATTTATTTCCTGGATTGAAAATGCGCTAGTTATCTACTCGGATCCTGGGTGTGGTAGGTAACTTGGGTTCATAGGACTTTAGGACATTTTGCTTTGATGCCAGCTTGTTAACAAAAAGAGTTGTAAATAGCTTAGCTTTTTCATTATCATTGTCATAATGGGTATTATTATGTATAAGCTCATGCAGGAGTGGGTTGGGGGGAGTCTTTTTCCAACAGATGTGGCTTATGACTTTAAGTATAATTGGCTCATGTGTTTCTCTGGAGAGATTATTTGCAAAATTATTCCAGTATTTATATTTAGCATTTATTATAGTCCTTTTCAGATTAGATTTTGCTTGTGATTTTTTTAAATATTTAGTAAGTGATGGTTTTTTTATGAATGCTGTCCTAGCTGCCTTTTTATTCTCCATTTATTTTGGCACTCATTTGTCCACCATGCTTTAGGAATGTGTTTAGGGAATGTTTTCTTAGGTGTTATCCAGGAAATAGCATGATTAGCTGTATTTATTAGCAAGGATGTCAAGAGTTCAGCGAGTGTGTCAACTGTTGTGTTTTGAATGTACGAATGTCGGGCGAAACTTTTAATTTCATCATTTAGTTCATTTTGGAACATAGACTAATTTGCTTTAGTGTTGATATATTTGGAGGTATGTGATAGAGTTTCAGTAGGTTCATTTAGGAAGCAAACTATAGCAAAGTGGTCAGTACATAGATTGTCAATTTTATTTATATAAATTGTATTCAAAATATTTAGAGACACAATTTGTAGGTCGATAGTGGAGAATCTGCCACTTTTGGGGTTGAAATTCGTATTCAGGTTTGAAGGGGTAGCAACAGCTAATTCATTATTATTTGAAGTCATAATCTCAATGAATTTACCAGCTTTATTTGCTGGTTTATTCCCCCACAAAAGGCTGTGGGCATTGAAATCTCCACAAATAATGATATTTTTTAACATATTAGAATTATTTATATAATTAAAGAAATCCATGGCATCTGTAGTTTGGCCATTAGGGTTATAAAAGCTGATTATGTAGGTTATTATATTATTCAGCCAAACACTGATACCAATTGCATCAACATCATTTGAAAAATCTGGAAAATTGATGCCACAGAATTTTATATTATTTTTAACTAATAAAGCTACCCCACGTCCTTTTCTCTCTGATGATCTATCCTTTCTCAGGACAGTATATCCCAGAGACTTAATTTGTTGATTTTGGGTTAAATGAGTTTCCTGGAGGCAAGCAATACTAATGGAATTATTATTCATAAAAGATATTAGTTCATTTAAATTATTTTCAGTGAGTGGTCTTGCATTCCACTGGAGCATTGATATGTGTTGTGTAGTTGATTTATTTTTCATATGTCTGTGTGTCAATGTTCAGCTTTGTTAAAAGTAAAGCAAGATCTTTTTTTTGCTTGAATGAGCATATCATCAGGGATGTAGATTTTTGCCAATTCTGCAATGATTTTTGTTTTCTGTAGTTGATGTATGTTCATGGCCTGAACTGCATTACAGTCTAGAATGCATAAGCATGTATTAGGGAATTGTATGCTTGGCTGTGCATCCTTTATATTAGTTAAGGGATTGATTCCTGGTAGTTTGTCTGGTTTGTTTCTTCTTGGGAAGGGGGGGCCAGGCTGACCTCATCTCACCAGAGACGGAGGCTCGTTGTCTTGGGTGATTCTTTCTAATCAGAATTTGAGCTAGGGGGTTTAGAAGACGGTGTTTGATACGGGGTACTTGAGGCAGTGGGGGCGTTGGACGGGGGGGATTTGGTTGGTTTCATTACGGGCTTTATTTGGTATTGTTGGGCAGCATTTGCTTCCATTGCTGCAAAGGGGTATGGGATGGCCTTCTCTGTTGCTATTTGGAGTGTTAAAGTTCTTTTTTTATATGCAAGGCCTAGGGATTTATTTGTAAATTTGTGCGGGCCTTTGCAATTGATGCATGTAGGCTGAGTGTTGTTGCAAGTTGTCAACTCTTTAGGATGGAATGCTTTACAATTACTACACTCTAGGAGAATTTCATTGCATTTGTTTATTAAGTGTCCCAGTTTGAGACACTTCTGACACTGGATAGGCTTAGGTTTGTATTCCTTGTGTGGTTTGATTTGCCCAAATAGGAATAATTTTTCTGGGATATTAATTTTTTCCTTCAGTGTAAATAAGAAGGATCTACTTGTTTTTAGGCCATTAGAGTTAGGTTTTCCTAGTTGGGTAACATCATAAATTGGAATTATGCTGCCAGTCCTATCTTAGAGCCCCTCTTTTAAACCCTGAGCGGTTATTTCTAGGCGAACATTATAAACAACTTTTTGTGTTGGGGATGGACTTGGTTTCTATTTAGAAGCATTGATTGTAGTCTTCAGAATGAATTTTAGGCTAATTATTGTGTCTGCTGATTTCTGATCTTGGACAGATATTAGCAGAGATCCATCACGGTTAATATTAAGAGAGAACATTGATTTTAGCAACTTGAAAATTGCAACTCTTATTGCAGTAATCTTTTCTATTTCAAAGGGGGTAGTAGGAGTAATTTTAAGGTAAATTCCTAAGTTTTGGGAGGGAGGATCTTGGGCAGGGAGAGAGTAACTAGTTTTGGTTGGGGAGATTTTTTTTCCTTTTTTTAGAGCTTCTAGAGAGGAGCTCTTGAAACCTATTATCTTCATTTATGGTGGCATTAGCCCCTACACTTATCATTGTCCTATTCTCAGAATTTGATCTATCATTTGAACTTTGAAATAGTGAGGTTGATCAGCCAAGATGAGTATCAGTTCCACTATTATTTGAGGTGGGATCTGGGGGGACTTTTTTTTGCAGGACTTCTTACCATTGCCTATAGGACAAAGCTTTAAACAAAAAACAAAACTAAAACAAGAAGGGATAATACAATGATATTAAGCCGTCTGCACTATACTATGAGGAGGAGAAACATCACAGTATAGCCCTGA